>NC_136911.1:23697304-23699804 GCF_949606895.1 Notothenia rossii | reverse complement strand
CTAGCTCAGAAGCTTGCTAACTGAACTAAAACACTGTTATTCTTGAAGCACAAAGACTGAACTTGGTTAGGATCAGCTGCAGATTTAATATCATTTACAGAAGTAGCGGTGGTTCTTTCGATCTAACGTAGTCGAAACAGGAATATAATTCTACTAATAATGTAATTGTAATAGTATGAGTTTAGTCTCATGTTTTTCTGATGCAAATACTAGCTTTAAAAACAGTAAATCATCTTTGAAATAGCAGAAAATACAATATATTTCTATAAAAATGTGGAACTACTCTGACTGTAACATGTTTGTTGGCTTGTGTCGACGTGCTTTCAGTCTGATCCTGGATCACTGCAGGAAACACACACACACAGCAGCAGGAAGTGTGCGAGTGTGTTATTTGTGTAAATCTTCTCAATACGCTGCAGCTGCCTCTCCTCACGTTTCAATATAACTCTGGTAATAGAATTACCCCCCGCCATCTGTGTGTGTGTGTTTGTGTGTTTGTGTGTGCGTGTGTGTGTAAACTGTGTGCGATTCGATTGGTTTTGGGATTGCAGGGGTGGCGTGTGATTGGCCGACAGGTGACGAGGTTAACGAGGCAGAGGAAGGCAAAGACACGATCGTGTGTTTGTTTGTCTCTCGGCTCGGAGGGATTATCGAATAACGAGATAATAATTCAACGATCGGCTCCTGCTACACATCACACTACACAAACAAAAAAATACAATAAAAGGGGAAAATGTATTACAATAAATTAAGGAAAACCAACACGTAAAACGACAACAACTTAATACATAAAAAATAGATACACTAGAAGAAAAAAATAAAAAAATATTTTACTTTACTTTAATTTGTGCAGGAAATATAAAGAGTAGGAATACATCTGCTTGTTTTTATATATTCATTACATTTTTACAATACATGAGAGTAACACCTATGTCACTTCCGGGCGAAAACTACGGCCCTGCTCACTGTTGGGGGAAAACAAAGCTGTCATTTGATTGGCGGTCGATACAAATTCTGTTTTTGCCAATCCGATCAGAAATGTTTGAAAACCGTGGATGTTTGGATCTTCAAAGAGCCCGATGACGATGGCCAGTCAGGCAAACAATTACATTCAATCATTGGAAATCCACGATCGGTCTCGATATATGGTTAAATTAAAATCAAATTTCGCCGGCTGTTACTCTCATGAGCGAGGCGGAAAATAATAGTTGTATCACGCCAACAAGCTGCTGTGTCGTTTATTGCACCTCCAACATTAAAACAAATCCAGAGTTCAGTGTTTCTGAACTTCCTCTAAGAACAAAGGACAGTAACAGAAGAGCTCTGTGGCTTCAGGCTCGACCGTCTTTCAAATGACAGCGTTGGTTTCCCCCAAAAGTGGACGGAGCCAAAGTGACGTAGATGTTACTCTCATCTGTGGACATCGATCGCCTACTGCTATATTTAAACCATATGTCGAGCCCGATCGTGGATTTTCAAATGATGTAATGTAATAGTTTGCCTGTCTGGCCATTGTAATCGGGCTCTTTGAAGATCCACAAATCCACGATTTTCTTACATTTCTGATCGGATTGGTAAAAACTTCAGAATGTGTATTGACCGCCTTCAATTGACAGCTTTGTTTTCCACCAAAAGTGGGCGGAGCCATACTTTTTGCCCGTAAGCGACGCATGTATTTTTTGGATCCAGATATATTCTGTTTTATAATAAATATTTTAGGTTGTTTCCCTACATTTTCTGATTGAATTAGCCACATAAAATAATACTTAAAGGTGGGGTAGGTAAGTTTCAGAAACCGGCTCGAGTGCACTAACATTTGAAAGTACGCAGCAAAAAAGAATCCGCCCCTTCCTTCAGACTTCCTTACAGAGCACCTCCTCCGCGAGAGCAGGCTGCAGTAACGTTACATATCAGGCAAAGCTAAACACATCGAGGTTAGCAATACTACACAGCCAAAGCAACTCCGATATTGACTCTGGTTTGACTTCTCCTAGTTTCCACTTTCTTTTGGTTCTTAATTTGCTCCGTTACATTTTTTCTTTTGCGACCAGCAGACGATGTTGAACCTAACTCTGCCATGGTGAAAGTGGCCGCCTGTTGCTGGCGAGTCATTGAAGTACTGCTGCAATGCACGCCCAATGAGGGCACGCCCAATGACGGCACGAGATGCATTTGTGTGTGCACGAGATGGAAGGCTGACAGACAGGGCGGCTAAACGGATTGGTTGCAGTTTTTACAGTATCACGGCTTCCACAGATGACGTTTTTTTATGTATTTTTTGTCAAAGCACTTCAGATATTCATTGCTATCGGGATGTTAAGCGCATTCCATGGAATATAACAAAAAGTGTATCTCGAGCCGGTTTCTCAAACTTACTTACCCCACCTTTAATTGTTTAATAGTAGGAGATAATCCCAGCAGGAAGTCTGGCCTTCTTTTTATAAAAAATCTGGAATAAAACCATTTTTATATATATCTTTAAATATGTAATGTACTAGTT
>NC_136911.1:23677304-23687304 GCF_949606895.1 Notothenia rossii | reverse complement strand
CAGTATCACTCCGCAGCCGCACTCCATCAGTAACGTCCTGATGGTATATGTGCGCGGCACTATTACTACAGACGGTCAACTTGAAAAATCACTCGCAAATTGTTAACGATGCCGAGCCGCTTTAAAGTACACAAGTAGTACGAGGAACTTAGCGACGCACATAAAGAGGCGACGTGGGGTCTGCGGCTGAAAAGAGAAACCTGAAAGTGAGACGTATGAGTTAAATCACTCAGTGAGGTGTTCTGTCAGAGAGAGGTGTTTAGCTTACAGCAGCCTGTGACGGCCAATAATAATTTAAATGTCTTCCTTACTGTAAGCAGTTATGAAATACCTGTTTGTGAAAGGTTATTTGTTTTCTTTATTGTTCAGATAGAAACCACTGCTTTCTGCTCACTGGTGAGTTAGCCTCTGAGTGTTAAGCACATCAGGCTGGCAGCTGTATGGGCATTGCTCTATGGTAGCTGTTATTTGCACATTGTTAATCATGAGCAATGCATCCTTACATTGTTTAACTGTGAGGTGTTATACAATTGTACTCTGGAGAGCTTTTAAAGGTAAAAAAATAAACGGCATGATGGGATGTGCAGTACCAAATATGTAAAGCACTTTTTTGTTAATGCATGATTTTCTGCATATAAGGAATAAAACAAAAATCCTCTGTCGTACCATATTGAAGTATCATTATTTTTGCATCGTGTTGAATCGCATCGTATCGCCCCGAATCGCATAATGTTGAATCAAATCGTATCGAACTGTATCGCAACAGGGGTGAATCGTATCGTATCGCATCGCCTGGTGTTTCAAAGGTATCGTTAATGTATCGTATCGTGGCAACGTATCGAGATGCGCATCGCATCGGCCTCAGTGATGGAGATGCACATCCCTAGTGTGTATGTGTATGTGTGTGTGTTAATGTGTGTGTGTGTGTAACCGGTCCTGGTTCTGTTTGACCCTCAGAGCCCGTACCCATCGCCCCCCCCCAGCTGACGGCAGTGGGCGCCACCTACCTGTGGATCCAACTCAACGCCAACTCAATCAATGGAGACGGACCAATCATCGAGAGAGAGGTGACCGGGGATCAATTAAAGACTTCTAACGAGATAACGTATCACAGCGCTAGCTCTTCAGTATTTGTGTTGTTGTTGCTGTTATCCTCTGACGTACTGGCCATCAGATGAGCTGCAGGAAACCTTTTGTTTTCATCTTTTAGTCCCCACTAGGACTCATTTAAATGAGTTTTAACACCTTGCCATTGTAGCCAGACCCCCTTCTGAACCCTGCATAACTCCATAACTGTCACATGTTTAAAAATAAATATGAATCATGTTAACGAACCAACTCCGAAACGTTTGTCCTATATTTAGGTTTTTCCTATTAAAGGTCCCCTATCATCCTCCTCTTCATCAATATATCACAGGTCTCAGATATATACAGAGCGCATTACCCATAATCCCCTCTGTTTCAGCCCTGTTTCCAAAGTGCTGATTCTCTGTCTGTTACTTCAGATGAAAATAAGGAGCCCCTCCCCACACCCCTCTGAGAGACATTTGGTTACAAAGAACTCAATAGAGTGCCGCAGTGACGCGTCCTGAAACCCGGAAGTAAGTTAGCAATTTACCACTTCCGATTCCTTCGACAAAAAGCCAATGGGATCTCTCCGCAGGATTTAGGAAAGTATCTGAAATAAGGTCTGAGGTTGACACAAAGAGACGGATCACGTTTTGTTCTACACATTAAATCATCAGCAGTGACCCCACTGGTGATTTCTGAAGAGTGGACGTGTCTGAGAAACGATGGTTGTTACCAAGTGGCTGAATAGGACTACAGAAGTCGTGGAGGTCGTTGTACGTCATTACGCCGAACACGTAAACACTCCTCTAAGTTAGTTTCTGTTCTGCTGGAAAGCAAGTCCCTGCCTCCTGCAGACTGTTCAAACAAACACTTCAACTCCTTCCATCTAGAATCTGTGTGTTTGAATATGGATCTGAAGTTGGCGTGACGTTGAAGTCGTGCTGCTGGACTCGCTGTAGCTCCTTTATAGCATAACGTTAACATTTAGCTTCTGGAGATTAGATTTTTGATTCGAAAATTATAAAAGAAGACATGTGGAGATTATCCGGCCGAACAAAACGTGATCCGTCTCTTCAATGTGTCTCAACCACAGACCTGATTTCCAGCTATTTTCCTAAATCCTAGATAGCTTTTTTGTCGAATGAACCGGAAGGAGTTTACTTCTGGGTTTTAGGACGCGTCACTGTGGCTCTCTATGGAGCTCTAGAGGAGATTCAGGTGATAAGGGGGGGGGGGGGGGGGGGGTCACCTTGGTTGCTGATTGGCTAATGGTTACACAAGACAAAACATCGTTATGACATCATAAAGTGGCCAAAATCTGATCAGCTCATTTTCAGACAGGTTTTTATAGAAATTGATCAAAAAGAGAGAGAATCTTTGTTCCTGAAACTTTCAGAGTCTCTTTCCACAGAGGGGACACATGTTGATGTAGGAGAGACATGAAGAAGAGGGGACACATGTTGATGTAGAAGAGACATGAAGAAGAGGGGACACATGTTGATGTAGGAGAGACATGGAGAAGAGGGGACACATGTTGATGTAGGAGAGACATGAAGAAGAGGGGACACATGTTGATGTAGAAGAGACATGAAGAAGAGGGGACACATGTTGATGTAGGAGAGACATGGAGAAGAGGGGACACATGTTGATGTAGGAGAGACATGAAGAAGAGGGGACACATGTTGATGTAGAAGAGACATGAAGAAGAGGGGACACATGTTGATGTAGGAGAGACATGGAGAAGAGGGGACACATGTTGATGTAGGAGAGACATGAAGAAGAGGGGACACATGTTGATGTAGAAGAGACATGAAGAAGAGGGGACACATGTTGATGTAGGAGAGACATGAAGAAGAGGGGACACATGTTGATGTAGAAGAGACATGAAGAAGAGGGGACACATGTTGATGTAGAAGAGACATGGAGAAGAGGGGACACATGTTGATGTAGAAGAGACATGGAGAAGAGGGGACACATGTTGATGTAGAAGAGACCTGAAGAAGAGGGGACACATGTTGATGTAGAAGAGACATGAAGAAGAGGGGACACATGTTGATGTAGAAGAGACATGGAGAAGAGAGGACACATGTTGATGTAGAAGAGACATGAAGAAGAGGGGACACATGTTGATGTAGAAGAGACATGAAGAAGAGGGGACACATGTTGATGTAGAAGAGACATGGAGAAGAGGGGACACATGTTGATGTAGAAGAGACATGAAGAAGAGGGGACAGATGTTGATGTAGAAGAGACATGAAGAAGAGGGGACACATGTTGATGTAGAAGAGACATGAAGAAGAGGGGACAGATGTTGATGTAGAAGAGACATGAAGAAGAGGGGACACATGTTGATGTAGAAGAGACATGAAGAAGAGGAGACACATGTTGATGTAGAAGAGACATGAAGAAGAGGGGACACATGTTGATGTAGAAGAGACATGGAGAAGAGGGGACACATGTTGATGTAGAAGAGACATGAAGAAGAGGGGACACATGTTGATGTAGAAGAGACATGGAGAAGAGGGGACACATGTTGATGTAGAAGAGACATGAAGAAGAGGGGACACATGTTGATGTAGAAGAGACATGGAGAAGAGGGGACACATGTTGATGTAGAAGAGACATGGAGAAGAGGGGACACATGTTGATGTGGAAGAGACATGAAGAAGAGGGGACACATGTTGATGTAGAAGAGACCTAAAGAAGAGGGGACACATGTTGATGTAGAAGAGACATGAAGAAGAGGGGACACATGTTGATGTAGAAGAGACATGGAGAAGAGAGGACACATGTTGATGTAGAAGAGACATGAAGAAGAGGGGACACATGTTGATGTAGAAGAGACATGGAGAAGAGGGGACACATGTTGATGTAGAAGAGACATGAAGAAGAGGGGACACATGTTGATGTAGAAGAGACATGGAGAAGAGGGGACACATGTTGATGTAGAAGAGACATGAAGAAGAGGGGACACATGTTGATGTAGAAGAGACATGAAGAAGAGGGGACACATGTTGATGTAGAAGAGACATGAAGAAGAGGGGACACATGTTGATGTAGAAGAGACATGGAGAAGAGGGGACACATGTTGATGTAGAAGAGACATGAAGAAGAGGGGACACATGTTGATGTAGAAGAGACATGAAAAAGAGGGGACACATGTTTATGTAGAAGAGACATGAAGAAGAGGGGACACATGTTTATGTAGAAGAGACATGAAGAAGAGGGGACACATGTTGATGTAGAAGAGACATGGAGAAGAGGGGACACATGTTTATGTAGAAGAGACATGAAGAAGAGGGGACACATGTTGATGTAGAAGAGACATGAAAAAGAGGGGACACATGTTGATGTAGAAGAGACACGAATAAGAGGGGACACATGTTGATGTAGGAGACATGAAGAAGAGGGGACACATGTTGATGTAGAAGAGACATGGAGAAGAGGGGACACATGTTGGTGTAGAAGAGACATGGAGAAGAGGGGACACATGTTGATGTAGAAGAGACATGAAGAAGAGGGGACACATGTTGGTATAGAAGAGACATGGAGAAGAGGGGACACATGTTGATGTAGAAGAGACATGAAGAAGAGGGGACACATGTTGATGTAGAAGAGACATGGAGAAGAGAGGACACATGTTGATGTAGAAGAGACATGAAGAAGAGGGGACACATGTTGATGTAGAAGAGACATGGAGAAGAGGGGACACATGTTGATGTAGAAGAGACATGGAGAAGAGGGGACACATGTTGATGTGGAAGAGACATGAAGAAGAGGGGACACATGTTGATGTAGAAGAGACCTAAAGAAGAGGGGACACATGTTGATGTAGAAGAGACATGAAGAAGAGGGGACACATGTTGATGTAGAAGAGACATGGAGAAGAGAGGACACATGTTGATGTAGAAGAGACATGAAGAAGAGGGGACACATGTTGATGTAGAAGAGACATGGAGAAGAGGGGACACATGTTGATGTAGAAGAGACATGAAGAAGAGGGGACACATGTTGATGTAGAAGAGACATGGAGAAGAGGGGACACATGTTGATGTAGAAGAGACATGAAGAAGAGGGGACACATGTTGATGTAGAAGAGACATGAAGAAGAGGGGACACATGTTGATGTAGAAGAGACATGAAGAAGAGGGGACACATGTTGATGTAGAAGAGACATGGAGAAGAGGGGACACATGTTGATGTAGAAGAGACATGAAGAAGAGGGGACACATGTTGATGTAGAAGAGACATGAAGAAGAGGGGACACATGTTGATGTAGAAGAGACATGAAAAAGAGGGGACACATGTTTATGTAGAAGAGACATGAAGAAGAGGGGACACATGTTTATGTAGAAGAGACATGAAGAAGAGGGGACACATGTTGATGTAGAAGAGACATGGAGAAGAGGGGACACATGTTTATGTAGAAGAGACATGAAGAAGAGGGGACACATGTTGATGTAGAAGAGACATGAAAAAGAGGGGACACATGTTGATGTAGAAGAGACACGAATAAGAGGGGACACATGTTGATGTAGGAGACATGAAGAAGAGGGGACACATGTTGATGTAGAAGAGACATGGAGAAGAGGGGACACATGTTGGTGTAGAAGAGACATGGAGAAGAGGGGACACATGTTGATGTAGAAGAGACATGAAGAAGAGGGGACACATGTTGGTATAGAAGAGACATGGAGAAGAGGGGACACATGTTGATGTAGAAGAGACATGAAGAAGAGGGGACACATGTTGATGTAGGAGAGACATGAAAAAGAGGGGACACATGTTGATGTAGAAGAGACATGAAGAAGAGGGGACACATGTTGATGTAGGAGAGACATGAAAAAGAGGGGACACATGTTGATGTAGAAGAGACATGAAGAAGAGGGGACACATGTTGATGTAGGAGAGACATGAAGAAGAGGGGACACATGTTGATGTAGAAGAGACATGAAGAAGAGGGAACACATGTTGATGTAGAAGAGACATGAAGAAGAGGGGACACATGTTGATGTAGAAGAGACATGAAGAAGAGGGGACACATGTTGATGTAGGAGAGACATGAAAAAGAGGGGACACATGTTGATGTAGAAGAGACATGGAGAAGAGGGGACACATGTTGATGTAGAGGAGACATGGAGAAGAGGGGACACATGTTGATGTAGAAGAGACATGTAGAAGAGGGGACACATGTTGATGTAGAAGAGACATGAAGAAGAGGGGACACATGTTGATGTAGAAGAGACATGGAGAAGAGGGGACACATGTTGATGTAGGAGAGACATGAAAAAGAGGGGACACATGTTGATGTAGAAGAGACATGAAGAAGAGGGGACACATGTTGATGTAGAAGAGACATGAAGAAGAGGGGACACATGTTGATGTAGGAGAGACATGAAAAAGAGGGGACACATGTTGATGTAGAAGAGACATGAAGAAGAGGGGACACATGTTGATGTAGAAGAGACATGAAAAAGAGGGGACACATGTTGATGTAGAAGAGACATGGAGAAGAGGGGACACATGTTGATGTAGAAGAGACATGGAGAAGAGGGGACACATGTTGATGTAGAAGAGACATGAAAAAGAGGGGACACATGTTGATGTAGAAGAGACATGAAGAAGAGGGGACACATGTTGATGTAGAAGAGACATGAAAAAGAGGGGACACATGTTGATGTAGAAGAGACATGGAGAAGAGGATTTTGCAGAATAGGAGACCTTTAAGACAGCATGTTATGTCCTCACTTATTCACTATAGCTTTCAAACTCTGATCAACATTTTTTTTTGGTTTTCTTTGTACGGTTTCTGTTTCTAATTGTATGTAAAAAGTATTTGAGCACTAGGAAAAGCGCTATAAAAATGTAATGCCTTATTATTATTAGTTGGATTTTAAATAAGTGCAGTGGGAGTTGCCAAAGACATTTCGTTATACTTTGTATGATGACAATAAAGATATATTCTGTTATATACGAAAGGTGTTATTCTGTGTTTCAGGTGGAGTACCGCACGATGTCGGGGATGCTGATCGACACCACCCCCGTGGATAAACCGACCCATAAGATCGGACACCTCGACCCCGACACTGAGTACGAGATCAGCGTGCTGCTGACCCGGCCCCTGGATGGAGGCACGGGAAACCCCGGACCCCCGCTGAGGGCCAGGACTAAGTGTGCAGGTGAGTCACTTGTCATGTATTCTTGTTTTGAAGACCAAGAGTGTTAGGAAACTCTCACTGGTCCCCGGCTTGAGCTTCAATCTCAGGATCCATGTATCTGTGATCCTCTCCAGAATGGAAGTAGCATCAAATACAGAGCATGTGTTGGCTTTTTTCAGAAAATCAGATTTTCCCTCAAAATCCATATTTTTTTCCTCAAAATTCTCACTTTTTCTCAAAATACTAAAATTCTCACTTTTTCTGAATACTTAAATGTTAATAATCCCTCGTCTCCAGCTTGAGGTTGAATCTCAGGATCCATGTATCTGTGATCCTCTCCAGAATGGAAGGAGTCATCACATACAGAGCATCAACTAGTTCCTGAACAGTGTCCTTCACATGCTGATATCCAAGAGAGGGAGTTCCACAGTCACAAGATGGAGGAATAGAAAGCAGTATTCAATGTTTACTTCAGATTAGCTCCACGTCAGAAATGAGCATGCTTGTCATATTCTGTCTTTTTCTCAAAATTCTGTCTTTTTCAAAAAAATCTCCAAATTCTGGCTTTTTCAAAAAAGATCTCAAAATTCCGACTTTTTCTGAAAAAATATCAAAAATCTGACTTTTTCTCCAAAATCTGACTTTTTCAAAAAAAATCTCCAAATTCTGACTTTTTCAAAAAAATATCCCAAATCTGACTTTTTCTAAAAAAAATCTAAAGATTCTGACTTTTTCTAAAAAATCTAACTTTTCCTGAAAAATCTCAAAATTCTAACTTTTCCAAAAAAAAAAAATCACATAAGCAGTAGCTGGCTGCAGTTGCATGAATAGAAGAGAGCATTTCTCTCTAACATCGTATTTATATCGTATTTAGTCTTCATCGATTGGCTGCCGTCGACGGGGGCGGGTCTTCTTCAGTAGCCTCTGATGATGTAGCCATACTTGCCAACCCTCCCGATTTTCGCGGGGGACTCCCGATTTCATTGCCCTCTCCCGGTTTCCTCTCCATGGTTTCCTCCCGGGGTCATATTTCTCCCGATTTCTGACAAAATCAGATTTACTCACGAATGTTTCCACTCGGACTTTAATACAGCTACACCATTGTTTGGTTTCCATGGTAGCGTGTCTCTTTAGTAGCGCACGCAACTGAAAGCCTGAGAGGGTGTTCAGCATGGTGAGGAAGATAGTCACAGAAAACAGAACAAGAATGGACAACTCTTCCCTCTGCTCATTCCTTTCCTGTAAAATACAGGTCCAGCCCACACGCTCCATCAAGGATGGGGCTACAGGCAGTGCACTTACAACTACAATAAGCAGGTTCACGCTAATCTAACAGCTCCGGCTATCCACTAGCACCCCTCATTAAACACATAATAATAGTAGGAATGCAGCGTCGATGAGTGAGAGTTGGAGGCGGTGTGTTTAGTATGTAACTCCACGCGTCATTCTCCTTATATTCACATACACGATATACTATTAGCTACATGCTACTGTGAGGCGAAAAACAATAACAACCTGAAACCGGAACTCCAAGGTAAATGATGTCCCTTAAAGTTCTAGCACAATATATTTATTATTTCTCACAGTCACCTGTCCGCTAATGGGACTGCTAGCAGCTAGCGGCTAACGGCTACTGCTCTCTCGCTGAGCTCATCAGCCGCTAATGGGGCAGTCATTAGCATATTGTTAGCGGTAGGCAGTGTTAGCGCTGAGCTCATCAGGTGGCTAATGGCTAACGGGAGGTCGTTAAGGCAGCGAGGCTTCATTAGCTGCTAATGGCTACAGTGTGTGTGTGTGTGTGTGTGTGTGTGTGTGTGTGTGTGTGTATCCTGTGGATGCACTAACAACACACAGCATGTGATTAGCAATTAGCGCGCTAATTACACAGGTGCCGGAGTCTGACTGCAGATTTTTACTTCTCTCCGTTCATCTGTTGGTTTGTTAGTTTATTTATTCATCAGGACTCGGACGACTGCGGGATTTTATTTAATGTTTCTTTCCCATTTGAGATACTTTCAGAGACTTGTAATGCGTTTTCACAATGTTATCCCTAAGAATAGAACTTAATTTACACTAGGACATGCATTAACACACACACACACACACACACACACACACACACACACACGCACACGCACACACACACACGCACGCACACGCACACACACACACACACACACACACACACACACACACACACACACACACACACACACACACACACACACACACAGTGGTATATACAGCAGTGTTTCTGCAGATGTTCTACACACAGCTCTGTGATCTCAGGCGTGATCCAGCATGTTCTCCTCAGACCTGCAGGAACATGCTCTGTGACCTGTCTATGGTCTCTGGTATGTTCCATAAACACTGCTGCATACCACCCCTCTAACACCATCCAACACCCTCCAACACCACTACCTGTCTGTCTCATGCTGCAGACCTCTCCCCCCACACACACTCACACACACACTCTCTAACAGGAACCCTTCAGAGCTCCCTGGCTTTCTGAGATTGGTTACCCTTTAAATATGTGTTACATTTTCCTATTGTTGTACAAATGATTCCATAAAATCACAAAGGTATTTAAGTGGTATTTCTGATGAGGTTCTAGAAGGCTTTCATACGTTTCTAGGTCCTTGAAGCTGTCCAAAATGTTGTCGGATTCCTTGACGAGGTTCTACAAGTCTTTGATAATGCTCTAGGGGTCTTTGATAATGTTCTAGGGTTCTTTGATGAGGTTCTGGGGTTCTTTGATGAGGTTCTGGGGG
>NC_136911.1:23662304-23667304 GCF_949606895.1 Notothenia rossii | reverse complement strand
AAATAAGGTGCCCCTCCCCACAACCCTCTGAGAGATATTTGGTTAAAAATTAACTCAATGGAGCTCTAGAGGAGATTCAGGTGATAGGGGGGGGGGGGGTTACCTTGGTTGCTGATTGGCTAATGGTTACACAAGAGAAAAAAATCGATCAGCTCATTTTCAGACAGGTTTTTATAGAAATGGATAAAAAAGAGAGAGAATCTTTGTTCCTGAAACTTTCAGAGTCTCTTTACACAGAGGGGACACATGTTGATGTAGAAGAGACATGAAGAAGAGGGGACACATGTTGATGTAGAAGAGACATGAAGAAGAGGGGACACATGTTGATGTAGAAGAGACATGAAGAAGAGGGGACACATGTTGATGTAGAAGAGACATGAAGAAGAGGGGACACATGTTGATGTAGAAGAGACATGAAGAAGAGGGGACACATGTTGATGTAGAAGAGACATGAAGAAGAGGGGACACATGTTGATGTAGGAGAGACATGGAGAAGAGGGGACACATGTTGATGTAGAAGAGACATGTGGAAGAGGGGACACATGTTGATGTAGAAGAGACATGAAGAAGAGGGGACACATGTTGATGTAGAAGAGACATGAAGAAGAGGGGACACATGTTGATGTAGAAGAGACATGAAGAAGAGGGGACACATGTTGATGTAGGAGAGACATGGAGAAGAGGGGACACATGTTGATGTAGAAGAGACATGTGGAAGAGGGGACACATGTTGATGTAGAAGAGACATGGAGAAGATGGGACACATGTTGATGTAGAAGAGACATGAAGAAGTGGATTTTGCATAATAGCTGACCTTTAACGATGTTTTTCTGTCTGTCAGACCCGATGCATGGCCCTCGGCGTCTGGAGGTCGGGGACGTTCAGTCCAAACAGGTGACGGTGCGCTGGGAGCCGTTCGGATACAACGTGACGCGCTGCTACAGCTACAACCTGACGGTGCAGTACCACTACCGCCCCGCAGGGGGCGCCAGCAGGTAAACATCGGGACATGTCCTCGTTAGTGTTTATAGTATTTATACAATTTCAGTTCCGGCATTTGTTCTTCTCTTAAAGCCTATTACCTCCCAAAAGTGATTTTATTATGTGTTTGATATATCATCCCAAACAAGGAGAATGAAAATGTAGCTATATTCAAAGAACACCCAATGCATTTTAGTTTTAGTCAAAGAAAATCTGAACTATTTACATTTCAGACCATCAAATCTTTGATTCACAGGGAGCCGGTGAAGGAGGAGGTTGTTTACGACGCGCTGAGTGGCGTGCCGCAGCACATCCTGCGTAACCTTCCACCGTTCACCAACGTCAGCCTAAAACTAGTCCTCAGTAACCCTGAGGGCCGCAAGGAGAGCGAGGAGCTGCTGGTGCTGACGGACGAGGACGGTACGACAACCAAAATATACTTTGTAATGTCTTCTTTCAGGATAGTAAACGAACATTTATTTTTACTAACGTTTAAATCTGCTAATTCTCGGATTCAAATTAGTATTAAGTGGCTCTGAATAGTTGTGATTGGTCAACCAGCTTAGAGATATCCCGCCCCCTTAGTCTATCACGTACAATGTGTTGGAGCGCTAGCCAATAGGAGCACGAGTGTTCCGTAGTGATGTCACCATGTTCCGGAACTTATATATTATTATAGCGTTTGCAGACCGTTTACATGCATTAACACCAATAGAACTACAGGGGAGAGAAAAGCAGAATGGAGCCCCTTTAAACATAGTGCCAGAAAACTTGTAATATAAAAAGTAATTGTCTTGATGTCAGTGATGACGTGGGGAAGATTCATGGTGATAATTATTTGTTTAATATTTTATGGTTCAGTCCCCGGAGCCGTTCCCGTGGACTCGATCGTCGGCAGCAGCTACGAGCAGCAGATCAGCCTCAGCTGGAAGGAACCGCTGCAAACATATGGACTCATACGACAGTACGAGGTAAACACACACATCCTTTACTCAAGTAGAAGTACAGATACTCTGTTTAAAAATACTCTGGTGAAAGTACTGACTAAACTTCTTTACTCAAGTAAAAGTAAAGAAGTACAGTATGGGCTTTGAAATGTACTTCATTAAAAAGTACCCACACTGTAACTAGCAGCTGTTTTAAAGAGTACCTGACCTCCCTTTATATTAATAGAACAATAATGTCATTATTAGCTAATGAATGTTTCCATGCTGAACAACGGCAACATGACAACGTTTTCATTGGTCCCTCTTCTTTAGAGAAGACCAGGAAATGATGGATACACGGATCGTGTTCAAATCAATAGGCACGCAATGACTCTAAATAATAATAATCACGCCACCAAACACACATTCAGACTAAAGGAACCAGCCTGTTTGGAAAATGAGAGAAGTAGAAAGTACAGGTATTTGAGTTCAACATGTAAGAAGTAGAAAGTACAGGTATTTGTGTTCAACATGTAAGAAGTAGAAAGTACAGGTATTTGAGTTCAACATGTAAGAAGTAGAAAGTACAGGTATTTGTGTTCAACATGTAAGAAGTAGAAAGTACAGGTATTTGTGTTCAACATGTAAGAAGTAGAGAGTACAGGTATTTGTGTTCAACATGTAAGAAGTAGAAAGTACAGGTATTTGTGTTCAACATGTAAGAAGTAGAGAGTACAGGTATTTGTGTTCAACATGTAAGAAGTAGAGAGTACAGGTATTTGTGTTCAACATGTGAGAAGTCAAAGTAAAAAGTGGTCAGAAAAATAAGTAGTGGAGTAAAGTACTGATACCAGAAAAATGTACTTAAGTACAGTAACAGTATTTGTACTGCACTACTTCCCACCTCTGCAAATAACCACTAAAACACCATTACCCACAATCCCCTGTCTTCCTCAGATCTCCTACAAAGCTCTGAGTTCTTTCGACACGGAGTTCGATTTGTCCAATCAGAGCGGGAAGGTGTTCAAACCGGCCAATGAGACGAGCCACGTGTTCAGCGGCCTCTTCCCAGGCTCCACCTACTCCTTCACAATAAGAGCGTCAACCGTCAAAGGCTTCGGGCCGCCCGTCATCACGCAGTTCACCACCAAGATCTCAGGTGAGCCCTTCACAATAAAACAGGAAGTTAACGATCAAAGGCTTTGGGAACAGTTATCATACAAGGGGCCTCAGGTGAGCCCTTCAAAATAAGAGTGCATAGTCAATATTCATTGGGACAAAATTAGGTAATGCCCATAAATCGAGCAATAAGTCTTAAAATAATCGAGCCCATGCGCAGATGTTGTACGATAATGATGAGATAGTCATAAACTAAGTCTGAAATTATTGAGGTAACGTCCATTGATCAAACAATAAGTCTTACGATAAAGTAATCAAGATATTGACCAGAAATTGTACGATGTGTTTTAGAATAATTAACGTCCTCTCCATGAATATTAGGATAAATCGTACGCTAAAATAATCCAGGTCATATCCATATAATGTACGACAAGTCTTGAATTGATCGGGATAATGTCCCTAAATTGTGCGATAAGTTAATAACCTAGGTTATTTAAATATATATTACAATAAACCTTACGTTAAAACACTTGAGGTAATGTCCATATATCGTCCCATAAGTCTTATGTTTAAAAAAATGAAATTCATGTTCATATATATCGTACTCTAAGGGTGATTTTAGTCGAGGTCACGTCGAGAGATTGTACGATATGTCTTACGTTAAAATAACCGCAGTCTTGTCCAGATATATCGTACGAGAATTTCTTAATCAATCAAAGTCATGTTCATATATTCTACAATAAGTCTCATTTTAATCGAGGTCATGTCTGGAGATTGTACGATATTTTCTTACTTTACTTACAGCTCCTCTGATGCCGGCGTACGATCAGGAGTCTCCTCTGAACCAGACGGACTCTACTGTCACCGTGCTGCTGAAACCCGCTCAGAGCAGAGGAGCACCTGTCAGGTAACACACACACACACACACACACACACACACACACACACACACACACACACACACACACACACACACACACACACACACACACGCACACTCTGAAATATTGAGCAGCATCAATCTTCCGCTTCATAAAGATTTCATGACGGACGTTAAACATTAAACTCGACATGAAGACGAACTGAAGCTTTTATTTCCCTTCAAATTAAAACTGTGATCTGTAAAATGTTGCAGATTTTAACAAACAGACTGTAGTTATGTTCATTTATATTAAATATTTAATATGACTATTGTACTGCAGCAAGAGAGGACTCTTTAAAGTAGAGACACTAGATACTGATATACACCTGAACATCAGCAGGAGAGGACTCTTTAAAGTAGAGACACTACATACTGATATACACCTGAACATCAGCAGGAGAGGACTCTTTAAAGTAGAGACACTACATACTGATATACACCTGATCATCAGCAGGAGAGGACTCTTTAAAGTAGAGACACTACATACTGATATACACCTGAACATCAGCAGGAGAGGACTCTTTAAAGTAGAGACACTACATACTGATATACACCTGAACATCAGCAGGAGAGGACTCTTTAAAGTAGAGACTCTACATACTGATATACACCTGAACATCAGCAGGAGAGGACTCTTTAAAGCTCAGAGACCAATGTACTAATAAATATATGTAATAAGCCAACCTTCATTATCCAGAGTATCATAATAACGAGTAGCTGTGATATTGTAAATGCAGACAATAAAACAATAAACAAACTTTTCTCAGTCATTGCCGGGGAGGGGGTCACTGGGGAGGCGGTATCCTCGGCAACTGTCGTCATGTCAACAGCTGTCTGATCCCCGTCGTCGGGCGCCTTAACGAGGGAGTCCGTTAATTAACTATCAGCGGGGGCGGGGCTAACGCGGAGAGGATTAACTAGGGATTACTGCTAATGTGTCAATCTAACACACACACACACACACACACACACACACACACACACACACACACACACACACACACACACACACACAGCTGCAGTTATTAATCTCTCTATACAAACATAAACAC
>NC_136911.1:23650481-23654604 GCF_949606895.1 Notothenia rossii | reverse complement strand
GTCTGTCTGTCTCTCTCTCTCTACACCTGTCTATCTCTCTCTTCACCTGTCTGTCTGTCTCTCTCTCTACACCTGTCTCTCTCTCTCTTCACCTGTCTGTCTGTCTCTCTCTCTACCTGTCTCTCTCTCTCTTCACCTGTCTGTCTGTCTCTCTCTCTCTACCTGTCTCTCTGTCTCTTCACCTGTCTGTCTGTCTCTCTCTCTACCTGTCTCTCTCTCTCTTCACCTGTCTGTCTGTCTCTCTCTCTCTACCTGTCTCTCTGTCTCTTCACCTGTCTGTCTCTCTCTCTCTCTCTCTACCTGTCTCTCTGTCTCTCTGTCTCTTCACCTGTCTGTCTGTCTGTCTCTCTCTCTCTCTACCTGTCTCTCTGTCTCTTCACCTGTCTGTCTCTCTCTCTCTCTCTCTACCTGTCTCTCTGTCTCTTCACCTGTCTGTCTCCCTGTCTCTCTCTCTCTCTACCTGTCTTTCTCTCTCTTCACCTGTCTGTCTGTCTCTCTCTCTCTACACCTGTCTCTCTCTCTCTTCACCTGTCTGTCTCTCCGCTGCTTCGTCCTGACGGCAGATCCCTTCGTGCCGACGGCCATCCTGGGTGAGACACTTTTTCCTTTTCCTTTTCTCTTAACAGCCTGCTCAGGTAGACAGACAGGAAGTAGACAGACAGACAGACAGACAGGTGAGGAGAGAGAGACAGGTGAGGAGAGACAGACAGGTGAGAGGATGGAGAGAATGAGAAAGAGAGAGAGAGTGATATTTGGCTTCCATCCATCCCTGCTTGCTTTTATTTTATTTTATTTATTATTATCAGTATATATTTTCCCCTTTTTAATTTATTAATGATTCGTTTTTTTTATTTAAAATGTGATATTAAATTAGTTTATCTATTTTCTTTATTATTAATTTTATTATGATTATTAAACTAATTTGTATTTTTTTATGTTTTATTTTCTCTTTGGTTATTAACCTGTTTATTTCGGGGCTTGTTTGTTGTTTGATTTTGAAAAAACGACGGTGGGCTTCACTCCATCCCCGCTTCACAACATTCCTGCGTGTCGTGTTGACGTCACGTCTGTGTGTGACCTCCGACCTCTGACCTCTGCATGGACACAACACTGGACTGTGGGGGAAGACTAAACATTACAAAACATTACAAAACAAATAAAAACCATCAATAGAAAATCAAGATAGCATGCTAAGCTAACTAGCCTCCGTGGTCCATTCAGTATATCTGTGACCGGCTGCATTTAGCATATTAAGTATCTAGTCAGTAGGTCAGGTTTCCCTTAATAATGTACCTTGGAAATATTTTAAAAGAGTCTACCAATCCTCTTCTTAGTATATTTAATAAAATAACCGATTTAAAACCACAAAAAAGCACGCTAAGGCCAATCTTTCTATATATATCTAGTTTTTTGTCTGTTAAACAGCAGCATTTGTTGCGTATTTTCTCGCTACGTACTTCGTTTCGTGTTAAAAAAACTAAAATATGCAATCTTCTTTAACTTCCTAACAAACCAATACATCTCTGTCTTCATTTATAATCAGTATACAGAGATGTTATACAAATATTGATGACCCATTGTTCCCAAAAACACCAACAATATTAAGAATGTAGCGCTTGTCCGACTGCCCATTTGTACGACTACCAGAAAATAATTTGAGAAATTTTTCAAAAGAGTTTTACAACATTTTGATTCTGACTTTTCAGAATTTCTTTGGAAATATTTTGTCGTAAACATCCTCATAATAACCTCTAGTGTTTAGTGAGGTCTCTTTAATGTTATTTTTTAAGTTCCCACATGATTGAGGAACATTATCAACGGGTTTCCAGAACTTTTTTCAGAGTCTTTCCATACATTTATGTTTTTGGATGGGCCTTCAGAATAAAAGTAGTTTTTTCAGGCAAATGGGCAGTCGGAAAAAAGGGCAGTCGGATTATTTTGGGGGCTGCAGTCGTATTCGTAGTCTGCTTCCAATTTAGGCTAAACTCGGAAGCTAACCGTTACCCTAAATGTGCAGCTAGGCTAGTTTAACGTCCAAGTCGAAGGCGGGGGAAATCAAACTGTCGCATAAATTCCTGTTTCTCCTCTCTCCTCAGGCGAGCTAAGGGATGCTAGCCGAGGCTACGAGTCCTACAGGCTAGGGTACAGTTAGCCAGGTTAGCTTAGCCACCAGCTGTTCAAATAGAGCAGTGCTAGGAGCTACTTCCTGTTTGATTCATGCTAGCTGTGTGTAGCCCAGGCTAAAGCTAAAGTTGTTGCTTAAACCCTGTCTCCTCTCTCTTCTTCTTCTATCTTTCTCTGTGTAAAGTGCCCATTAATGGTAAGTTGCTAAATTTGGGGCTAAGGGGGGGCTCATGTTGGGGGGGTCACCACTGCGCATGAACCCCCGCTGTGATGTCATAAGTTAGCCTCATTCACACCCAATCACCTCCATTTCACCTCCGACCAATCAGGTGTCAGCCCCGCCCACCTCCCTCTCTTTCTGATTGTTTTTTTTTCGTTGTTGTGGTCGTTCGCCGCCGTCCAATCACAATCCGCTGCATCCATCTCCATCACATCTCCTCCATGATTGGTTGGGCTGTTTGGGATAGAGAGCTTCTGATTGGTCAGTCAGCCCCAGGCTAGCCAATAAGAGCAGAGAGAGACAGAGTAGAGGAAGTGATGTTAAAAATGTTGGTCAGAGTCGTGGTCGGTTTTCAGAGGTTTGTTTTGTTCCCGGACTCTGAACTCTGCTCTTTCCACACTGCAGCAACAAGACCCTGGACCACAACCAGATCAATACCTCGCTGTATGGGTCCGGACCAGTCCTAACACTAGATCTGCAATTGTAGAAAAATAACAACCATATATCTCAATAACCGTTAAAGCCATTTTCCGTCTGTTATCTGGAGATTTGCTGTTTCCCACTCGTTTAACTCAAATTAAAGTGAATATATTTGGATTTTAAAGACCGTGGACTTTGAGACACAAGCTCCTTTTTGTTTTATTGATTTCTGTTCTTTAGTTTCTGCAGCAGTGTGAAAAGAAAGCAGAGCCAATCACCATCCTCCCTCCCGTCATGTGATTGGACGTCACGTGTCACATGTCTGTGGACCAAATAATCTTTATACTATCATTTAAATGACAAATTCTTGTTGATTTCTACTTATTGTTATTTTTTATTTATCATTATTATTTCTATATATTTCCCTTTTTAATGAATGGACTTTGTTTTAATTTTTAATTTAAAATAAAAAATAATTGTTTTCTATTTTACAATTTATTTTGATTATTATTATTTATATATATTTTCCCCATTTTAGTTGGTTATTATTTTCTCTCTTTTTCTCTCTTATTGGTTATTTACCTGTTTATTTTATTTATTTCGGGGCTTGATTGTTGTCCAACCTGAGAGTGAGTCTGCCATCCGTCCCTTCTCATCCGTGCATCACATACTGTTACTGTTACTGTGTTATGGAACAAATCATGTTTATAATATAATGTTTATCACAGCAATAAAATAATTTATCTTAATTTTTATTTATTTATCATTATTATTATTATTGTTGTTTAATATTTTCCATGCCATCCTTCATTTTCTCTGTTCCTGTTACCTGTGCACAGACTACATCCTCAGTGTGATGACCTGGCTCTTAAATGTGCACATGACTTGCCACTTGTAACATCTTGACCTGGGACTTGTTAATCCTGACTCTTGTCTTATTGGTCAAACCCTGCCCCTTAGCGTGGGTCTTACAATTCCACATGATTTGGGACTCGTAGCGTCTTGAATTGGGACTTGTTAATCCTGATTTTGGTCCTTAACGTGGCTCTTACATTTGCACCTGACTTGGGACTTGTAGGTCCTCAAACGATCTTGACTCAAACCGTAATCAAGGACTTGTTAGTCTTGGTTTTGCACTTTACCTGGGAATTGTCTTGGGACTTTACTTTGGTCTTGACTTAAATCTTAACCTACGATTTGATGGTCTTAGATTGGCCCTCAACCTGGGACTTGCTATACCTGATTCTGGTCTTATTGGTCAAAACCTGCCCCTTAGCGTGGGTCTTAAATGTGCTCATGACTGTAGGATCTCACTTAGATCCTGTCTTGGGACTTGACTTTGGTCCTTGTTATGTTCTC
>NC_136911.1:23535481-23637981 GCF_949606895.1 Notothenia rossii | reverse complement strand
GACAAATGTCACTTTCAGATAAATGCAGACACTATAATACACACACAGAAATGCACAAACAAACACACCCATACTTGTTTTCTACACTTTGAGGGGTCCACATATTTTAGCCGAATTGTGGGGTCCACAAAAAAACACATTTAATCAGAATCAGAATACTTTTGTTCGTCCAACAAAGGGGACATTTACATTGTTACAGCAATTAAAAAGAGCCAAAAGTATCAAAAATATTGAACTAGAGGCATGTATCAAAAGTAAAAGATAGAAATGGAAATCACACAAATTATAATTGACTAAATACACATCCAGGTTGACCAGGAAAATACCAGTTATAGTATTTAAAAGTGTAGCATGGATAAAGTAGGGTGATAGCAGTCAGGTTAGTCGTATTAAAAGTGGAAGTATACAGTATATTGCACATTACATTAATTGAATTGTCATGTTGTTTAATATTCCATTCTTTACACACTTAATGCAAATAATATTTAACTGAAAATTGTCCCCTCAATATTGTTTTATTTGTCAGATAGTTTATAGATAGGTCAACTTGTATATTCTTTTACTTTTTAATGCTGTTTTATTTCTATTTTGAAATGTTCACATTTTTGAATTGTTTATTTCTTGTCTTTTAATTTCTACTTGTGTGCAATGCCTTGTTTGTTATACTGCTGTAACGACAACATGTCCCAATGTGGGATCAGTAAAGTGCTTCTTATGTTATATGTTGTCTAAGAGATAGCCATACATATAGACTTTAGTTTGTTCTCATTCCTTCTTCACCCACGGTATGTCTCCGCAGTGTTTGGTTGTTATTGTTCTGCAGTGCTTCTGAAGTCTGACAGGAAGTGACAGAGAGATGACCCTCTCTTCTTCCTTTAATGTCACTCCTCTTCCTCTCTCTTGACATAAATCTTTTATGAAGTGACATTTTCCTCCAGAGCTGACGGTTCCTCTCTTGGTTTTTCAGGAGCAGTACGTCTTCATCCACGACGCCATCTTGGAGGCGTGTCTCTGCGGCGACACCGCCATCCCGGCCAATCAGCTGCGCTCTGTGTACTACGAGATGAACCGATTGGACCCTCAGACCAACTCCAGCCAGATCAAAGAGGAGTTCAGGGTAACGTGTTTTGAGTACATAATGAACGACTGAGTAGTATCTGCAGGTACATGTGTTAATGATATATAATATAAATACGTTTGTTAGTAAACGGTGTATAATGGGTTATAACACTTTAATTCTGCACCTATAAATGTTTGTTACCCACTACTAAAGGGTTATAAACAACTGATTATACAGTTTCAAATGTAAGTAATCAGTTATTAAATGCTAATAAACCATTACTTCTGCAGATATTCATTTTAATAAGCAATTATTTAAGAGTAATAAACCATTACATCTGCAATCATATATATAACTTACTTAATTTGAAACAGTTATTAACTAAATAAGCCTATTTTAAAGGGTAATGAACGATAATAGCTCTAATTAATGCAGACTCTTTGATGATATTGTTTGTTATTTTTATTATTAATAGTATTGGTATTTATCTGTTATGCTGTTTTCTATAACTAATGATTACTTATTTATTGTTTAATGGTGGAAATATTGGTATTTATGGTCTCAAAAACTGAAAAGTGTGATGGTTTTGGATTTTTAGATGTAAATATTGATTATTGTTATTAGGGGTATTGTTTAGTATGGTAGATTTTACTGCTTTAAGTATTAACAGTTTGTTATCGGTGTCCAGACGCTGAACATGGTGACGCCCACGCTGCGGGTCGAGGACTGCAGCATCGCTCTGCTGCCGAGGAACCACGAGAAGAACCGCTGCATGGACGTCCTTCCTCCAGACCGCTGCCTCCCCTTCCTCATCACCATCGACGGAGAAAGCTCCAACTACATCAACGCTGCTCTCATGGACGTACGTACAAATACTTTGTTACTGTACTTAAGTACACGTTTCTGGTCTCAGTACTTTACTCCACGACTTATTTTTCTGACGACTTTTTACTTTGACTTCTTACATGTTGAACACAAATACCTGAACTTTCTACTTCTTACATGTTGAACTCAAATACCTGTACTTTCTACTTCTTACATGTTGAACTCAAATACCTGTACTTTCTACTTCTTACATGTTGAACTCAAATACCTGTACTTTCTACTTCTTACATGTTGAACTCAAATACCTGTACTTTCTACTTCTTACATGTTGAACACAAATACCTGTACTTTCTACTTCTTACATGTTGAACTCAAATACCTGTACTTTCTACTTCTTACATGTTGAACTCAAATACCTGTACTTTCTACTTCTTACATGTTGAACTCAAATACCTGTACTTTCTACTTCTCACATGTTGAACTCAAATACCTGTACTTTCTACTTCTTACATGTTGAACTCAAATACCTGTACTTTCTACTTCTTACATGTTGAACTCAAATACCTGTACTTTCTACTTCTTACATGTTGAACTCAAATACCTGTACTTTCTACTTCTTACATGTTGAACTCAAATACCTGTACTTTCTACTTCTTACATGTTGAACACAAATACCTGTACTTTGTACTTCTTACATGTTGAACACAAATACCTGTACTTTCTACTTCTTACATGTTGAACACAAATACCTGTACTTTCTACTTCTTACATGTTGAACACAAATACCTGTACTTTCTACTTCTTACATGTTGAACTCAAATACCTGTACTTTCTACTTCTTACATGTTGAACTCAAATACCTGTACTTTCTACTTCTCACATGTTGAACTCAAATACCTGTACTTTCTACTTCTCACATGTTGAACTCAAATACCTGTACTTTCTACTTCTTACATGTTGAACTCAAATACCTGTACTTTCTACTTCTTACATGTTGAACTCAAATACCTGTACTTTCTACTTCTCACATGTTGAACCCAAATACCTGTACTTTCTACTTCTTACATGTTGAACTCAAATACCTGTACTTTCTACTTCTTACATGTTGAACTCAAATACCTGTACTTTCTACTTCTTACATGTTGAACTCAAATACCTGTACTTTCTACTTCTTACATGTTGAACTCAAATACCTGTACTTTCTACTTCTCTCATTTTCCAAACAGGCTGGTTTCTTTAGTCTGAATGTGTGTTTGGTGGCGTGATCATTATTATTTAGAGTCATTGCGTGCCTATTGATTTGAACACGATCCGTGTATCCATCATTTCCTGGTCTTCTCTAAAGAAGAGGGACCAATGAAAAACATTATATGTATTTTATTAAGTATCTTTATTTTGTTAATTTAATCAAGTTCCCATGATGCTTTGG
Source organism: Notothenia rossii (assembly GCF_949606895.1). Lineage (NCBI taxonomy): Eukaryota > Metazoa > Chordata > Actinopteri > Perciformes > Nototheniidae > Notothenia > Notothenia rossii. The sequence goes on along the minus strand of NC_136911.1, from coordinate 23,634,667 downwards.
GAGAGTTCATTGGATGAGCTTGAGTGTTTGGAAATCCTTTATCCTTTATTACTGTGTCCCCTTGTTGTTGTTTATTCACCTGTGTGATGTCACTTCCTGTTACAGAGCTACAAGCAGCCGTCAGCGTTCATCGTTACCCAGCATCCTTTGCCAAACACGGTGAAAGATTTCTGGCGTCTCGTCCTCGACTATCACTGCACGTCCATCGTCATGCTGAACGACGTGGACCCCGCACAGGTAAACAAAACCTCGAACTTCACTTATCAGTCTTTTAAATCTTCTTAATTAGGAATTATAAGAGGTTTCTATAGAAAACATATTTCATTCTAGTTTTGTAATTATCACCTGCACTGATCAATACAACTTACTTTGTCAGTGTATGTTTTGGTCATTCTATTTTCTTTTCACAAATGGATATTCAAAAACAAAAAACGACTGGATATTTGATTTTCGTTTTCAAATTGAAAAACCAAAATTGAAATACAAGGCGTTTTTCTTTATAGTCAAAAATAGATTTACTAAACTCAAAAAACGGGATGATTTTCATTTTCTACTAAAATCACTAGAAAACAGAAACAAAAAAACCTGTTTTTTCATATTCTGCTACCGGAAGTTGTCTTTCAAAATAAGAGCGTAGATCAGGACGGTCAATCCGTGTATCTACGGTCCATTCTGCACAGATAGTGCGTTAACTTGAATTTGAAAACACGTGGCAGCTTTATTAATACAGCAGATGAAAAGATTTGTGGAAAGATCTTCATGGGCTTCAATGGCTCTCTAGACAAAGGGCGTTTTATGGTTGTTTGTATTATCCTCAGATAGGGGTTTAAATAACCAGTGGCATTTGAATAAATATTGCAGAAAAGGGCTCCAAAAAAGGCATATATATATATATATATATATATATATATATAACCTGACCGGCTTAGCCAGTGTGTATTTTTTCAAGCTCCACAAGATTCATAATTTATAATAAGTACAATTCTGGGCCATTGATTGTGTCATTTCTCCAAACACATGCAGTCAAGATGCCTGTTATGAAGCCTTCAAATGGTGCAGGAAAATGAGTTTACATTGTATTGTACTTAAAGACAGGACTATGAGTTAAGAGAAGAGAAAAAAGGAAATAAAATAGTTATAATGGGTGATGTAACATATCTGAGTCCAACAGGATCGATCTCACGAAGAACTAATGGCAACACAAAATCATTCCCTCATCAAACTTAGCAGAAGTGGCTTGATGTTGTTCTCAGCAGGGGACAGAGTATTTCTCAAAAGGTACACAGTGAAAGTACTTCAATGTATTGTAAGTAGTAGGCTAACTAACACAAAGTCAAACAGTATTAATTTCATTAAAGGTAAAATGGTCTTTTTATGACTCATCAAAGATAGCAGATACACATGCATTCTGTAGGCTACGATGGAGGGGACTCTGAGAGTACTCACAAAGTACTCAATATGTGTCATGGCCGTTTTCGTTGTGAAAACAAATGGACCGTAGATACACGGATTGACCGTCCTCTTCTGCGCTCTTATTTTGAAAGATAACTTCCGGTAGCAGAATATGAAAAAACTGTTTTTTTGTTTCTGTTTTCTCGTGATTTTATTTTTTGTTTTGAGAAGTAGAAAATGAAAATCATCCCGTTTTTTAAGTTTAGTAAATCCATTTTTGACTATGATAAAGAAAAACGCCTTGTATTTCAATTTTGGTTTTTCAATTTGAAAACGGAAATCAAATATCCAGTGGTTTTTTGTTTTTGAATATCCATTTGTGAAAAGAACATCCCATGACCAAAACATACACTGACCCTTACTTACTGACTTGTTTACATCTTTTACTGCCTTGACCGTATTGTTCTTGTGTTTGTACGGTAATGTTATTGTTTTGTAAGCGTGCTGTTCAATGTATCATAGGTCCAATCTATAGTCACTTTATATATGAACAGTTTTAGCTTGTATTGTCAGCATGAATCTTAGACTGTCTGTTATGTGTGATTGCACCATCGGGAATGCTTGGAGTTTTGCTGTAGTGACAAAAAGGAATCTAATTTAATCTATTGATATAAGAAAAGCTCATTTCCATATATAAGAACATACTTTGCAGAGGTCAAACAACATTTTATCTGCAATTTGAGAGACGCAAAAAACTAAGTACTGGTCCCAGGTCAGCCTGGAACAGCCCTCACTAAGATAAGAGATAACATAAGAAGTACTTTTTTGATCCCATTTTGGGAAATGTTTGCGTTGCAGCAGCAGCATACAAAGAGAAGGCATTGTACATTAGAGACATTAAAAGACTATAAGCTTGGTCACAGAGGAGAGTCTTCAGTCTATAGCAGCAGGACTAGCAGCTGGTCCCAGGTCAGCCTGAACCACTATACTCTTTATAGGAGAGTCTTCAGTCTATAGCAGCAGGACTAGCAGCTGGTCCCAGGTCAGCCTGAACCAGCCCTCACTATAAGAGGAGAGTCTTCAGTCTATAGCAGCAGGACTAGCAGCTGGTCCCAGGTCAGTCTGAACCAGCCCTCACTATAAGAGGGGAGTCTTCAGTCTATAGCAGCAGAACTAGCAGCTGGTCCCAGGTCAGCCTGAACCAGCCCTCACTATAAGAGGAGAGTCTTCAGTCTATAGCAGCAGGACTAGCAGCTGGTCCCAGGTTAGCCTGAACCACTATACTCTTTATAGGAGAGTCTTCAGTCTATAGCAGCAGGACTAGCAGCTGGTCCCAGGTCAGCCTAAACCAGCCCTCACTATAAGAGGAGAGTCTTCACTATAGCAGCTGGTCCCAGGTCAGTCTCATCTTTAACCCCGTCTTTCTGTCTCTTTGTCCCAGTTGTGTCCTCAGTACTGGCCTGAAAACGGCCTCCATCGCCTCGGCTCTCTGCAGGTGGAGTTTGTTTCTGCAGATCTGGAGGAAGACGTCATCAGTCGCATCTTCAGGATCTACAACACGGCCAGGGTGCGTTTGTTTTACTGTCTGACACCTCCCTCTGTTTGTTTTACGCTGAAGACACTCAGTTATATATCGTGTTAAAACCCTCAGATTCACAGAAATGTTGTGAGGATGAATCTGAAGCTCGGTCTTTGTGATTCAGACTCAAAAACAACTGGTCTTTGAATCGACTTGAGTTAGTTTTGAACCTTTCTTGGTCTCCACAAATCAAACTGGTCTTGCTCTCGACTTGAATTGGTCTTTGACTTGTTTTTAAACAAATGGTTGACCTAGAAAAGTTGTGAAAGAAAACCGGGGATTAGCGTTGGAAAGAAACTGTCGTCTGTTATGGGTTTATGGCTTTTTCTCGCCTGCATTTGGACTGGTTTCAAAGTCAAATCAAACTGGTGTTGGTAGATTATTTTGATGCTAGTCGTGCCAGTAGAGGAGGGTGAAATCTTAATAACTAAATATCTAGCAGACAGTGTAAACAGACGAAATCAAACGTACCCTGTGTTTGATTTTGACCCCTTTACGTCCTCAGGTATTCAGGGTGTGTTTGATTTCTGTCTCCTAACGTTCCTCCTTATTTCGATCCAAAAACCTCAGTTTCTCTCCAGTTCTTTTAGCAGATTTAGATCAGATGCGTTTGATTTAACCACCCCCTCGCCCCCCCTGTCGGGCTGAGTTTAGGTTTGATTTGTGCCTCGTTTCCTCCCTGCGTCTCACTTCATTTTGGCTGTGTTTGATCCAGACCCCCCAAGCCCCCCCCCTCCCCCACCCGCCTCCCGGTGGCAGGTCGGATTTAGCTCTCAGTGCATTTGATTCGAGAGCTCTCTCCTCCCTGTCGGCTCACATTTAGGTTAGAATCGGCTAACCCCCCCCCCCTTACCTGTCTCTTTTTTATTCACTTCTTACATGTGTTACTAACATTCTCCCTTCCTTTCCTATGTCCTACTTCTCCTTCCCTTCCCTCCTCTTCTCCTTTCCTTTTCCACGTCCTTATTTCCTTTCCATGTCCTATGTCCTACTTTACCTTTCCTTACCTCCTCATTCCTGTCCTACCTTACTTACCCCTTCTTTGGTTTTCTCCTTATTTCCTTCCCTCCTTCTCTCCTTTACAATGAGCTTTCCCCTATCCTTCCCTTTCCTGTACTTTCCTTCTTGCCTTCCTTTCTTCTTCCTTTTTATCCGTATCCATATTTCCTTTCCTATGTCCTTCTTCCTTTTCCTTATTCCCGCTTCCTTTTTCCTTTCCTAACCTGCTTATTAACCTCTCCTCACCTCCTCTTTACCTTTCCTTTCCTTACTTCCTCTCAGTGTTTAGCTTTAGCTTTCAAGTGATTTTACTTTGGGTTGTGTTTCTTTTTTCACCACACTCTCATACTGTTAGGGTGTGTTTGTTTTAACCCCGTCTCCCCCCTGTCTCCCCCCAGCCTCAGGACGGGTACCGCATGGTGCAGCAGTTCCAGTTCCTCGGCTGGCCGATGTACCGCGACACGCCCGTAAACAAGCGATCCTTCCTGAAGCTCGTCCACCAGGTGGACAAGTGGCAGGACGAGTACGACGGGGGGGAAGGGAGGACCGTGGTGCACTGCCTGTAAGAGAGAAGTACTGCACAAATACACATTACTGAGTACTTTAGGACATTACAGAGTACTTTAGGAGACATTACTGAGTACTTTATGAGTACTCTATGACATCAGATAGTACTTTATGACACTACAGATTACTGAGATATCACAGAGTACTTTATTTCTACTATTAATATCGTTAAAGACTGCTATACTACTGAAGATATACGGTTATACTTCCAAATGCACTGATTCTGAGCTCATTTGTGGTGTTTTGTCTCCATCTGGTGGCCAAACAGTGGAAACACATGCTGAAAATTAAATCTCCTCTCCTTCTCTCCTCTCATTGTCTCTTCTCCTTGTCTCTTCTCCTTTTCTCCTCTCTTTTTCTCCTCTCCTTCTCACGTTGTCTCCTCTCCTTGTCTCCTCTCCTTTTCTCCTCTTCTTCTCTCCTTGTCTCCTCTCCTTGCCTCCTCTCCTCAGAAATGGCGGTGGTCGTAGTGGAGTGTTTTGCAGCGTCAGCATCGTGTGTGAAATGTTACGTCAGCAGCGCTGCGTCGATAACTTTCACGCCGTAAAAACTCTGAGAAACAACAAACCAAACATGGTGGACCTGCTGGTAATATTTACATTTCTTTTTCTTTAAACGATTTGAAACGTACAATAATCTATAGATGAATGTAATATTATTTATATATATTTATTTTTTATTTATGTATATTTAAATGCTAAAAAGTGTGTTTTTTGGGTGATTTTCCTCGACAGGAACAGTATAAGTTCTGCTATGAAGTCGCTCTGGAGTATCTGAACTCTGCTTGAACCCAACGAGAGGAGAGGAGACAAGGAGTCAAGGAGAGGAGGAAGGAGAGGAGGTTTACTACTGACTGCAGGAGGAGGAAGAGGAGGAGGAGGAAGAGGAGTTTTTGCACTGCCTTGTTTGAACTCACCGTGTCATTTCTTTTACATTTTTTGTCGTCTTGATGAACCAAAACATCTCCGCTTTTTCACTCCGAGTGGAGCGTCCTGTCAGCGAACACACAGGATCTTTGTGAACTCACCTCCACCTGTTTCACCGCTGCTTTAATAAAGGACTTCCTGTTTACATTTCTCAATGCACAGCGACACGTGGAGCTGCTGGAATATTTCAAATAATGTTTTTAATTGTACGTGATGCTTAAAGTTCATGAAGTTCTCTCCAAACACCAAAGAAAGGGTAAAAAAGAAACGAGAAATATTTCAAATTATTAAAGAAAATAATTAGAAATAAAATATTTCCTCGTCACGAAAGAAATATTTAGTAATAACGGAAAATTATGTATAATTAGGGGAAAATATTACTTGATACTAGAAAAATAAATAATAAGAAATAAAGAATAAAAAAATAAATATATACACATTTTGAATTTCTTTTTTTTCTTCTCGTAATCACGAAAAAAACTGTTTACATGATTACGGAAAAAGAAAAAGACTATTAAGATATACATCTTAATTTTTAAAATGATGCCCAAATTTAGTGTAGTATTGGGAACAATATATTTGATGCGAGAGGGATTTAAAAAAACAAGGGAAAGGTTTCAGAATTACAGAAATAATCCCGAAACTAGTTTTTATACTTATGAAAAACATTTTTAATAATAATAAGAAAAACATTTGATGGGAAAGAAACATGTTTATTATATGAAATGTATAATTACAAATAAATGTATTTTGAGAATTTTGCAGAAAAACTCATTTAAAGTCACTTTTCATGAATCTGGGAATATGTGTCGCTGTGTTTAAAACATGGTATGGTCCTTTAACGAGCACTAATGTTATATAATGAGTTAAAAACACTTAAAAATGAACCATAATTACATCAAACTAAAGATTTGTTCGTCAGCTTTCAGTCGTGAGAGTCTCTGAACATCGCCTGGTTTTTAGTTCAACATATTTTAGCGTTGGTTTCACTGTCGTCGTCCGTCTTCTTTTTCTTATGTGGTGTTTTCTCCTCCTGAGTTTCGGGCAGCTGTTAATATTGTACATAAGGAAGCAGGAAGCAGAATATTTATTCCTTCAGTCGTTTCGATGTTGTCTTGTTCTCGCAGCGCAGAGAGACAATCACTATTCAATATTTACGTTGTTTCCATTAAACCAATCATTTTTTTAAACTCACAGTATCGGCTGCTCATAATCACTGTCACTCTTAAATCATCTGTTTTTGAAAAGGGACCTTTGTGTTGCTTAAAACACAAACACAAAAAAACAGAGTCCGTCCTTCCGTTAAATATGTGGTTTTTGAAGTAACCCTAGTTTTTATTGGCTCTGGGTTATTGGTGTAACCCTGGTTATTAATGGCTCTGGGTTGTGGTTATTGATGTAACTATTTGTATTAATAACTCTGGGTTATTGGTGTAACTGGTTGTAAATGGCTCTGGGTTATTGGTGTAACTCTGGGTTATTGGTGTAACTGGTTATTAATGGCTCTGGGTTATTGATGTAACTCTGGTTTAAAAGGCTCTGGGTTATTGATGTAACTGGTTATTAATGGCTCTGGGTTGTGGTTATTGATGTAACTCTGGTTGTAAAAGGCTCTGGGTTATTGATGTATCACTGGTTGTAAATGGCTCTGGGTTGTGGTTATTGATGTCACTCTGGTTGTAAATGGCTGTGGGTTATTGATATAATTCTGGTTGTCAATGGCTCTGGGTTGTTGATGTAACCCTGGTTATTAATGGTTCTGGGTTATTGATGTAACTCTGGTTGTAATTGGCTCTGGGTTATTGATGTAACCCTGGTTATTAATGGTTCTGGGTTATTGATGTAACTCTGGTTGTAATTGGCTCTGGGTTATTGATGTAACCCTGTTTATTAATGGTTCTGGGTTATTGATGTAACTCTGGTTGTAAATGGCTCTGGGTTATTGATGTAACTCTGGTTGTAAATGGCTCTGCTGCTGACGAGAACATTATTGTAATGAAAGCTTTTATTTATGTTGTATGATTATAAAATACTGCAAATAAAAATATGTATACACTCTTAAACCAGCGTCTCTGTGTGTGTTCAAATAATATGTACAAAATATATATTGTTTTTTTTGGATGGATCCAGAATATTCTGCCTGTGTCTGTCTGTCTGTCTGTCTGTCTGTCTGTCTGTCTGTCTGTCTGTCTGTATGTCTGTCTATCTATCTCTTTATCTATATATCTGTCTGTCTGTCTGTCTGTCTGTCTGTCTGTCTATCTGTTTGTCTGTCTGTCTGTCTGTCTGTCTGTCTATCTCTCTGTCTGTCTGTCTGTCTGTCTGTCTGTCTGTCTGTCTGTCTGTCTGTCTATTTTACTTTATATTATATGAAAGATATATTTAAAATCTCTAATGTAATCGACAGGTAGATAGGGATGGCTGTTATTCACAGTCTGACCAGCAGGGGGCGGACGTTTCTCACCGCACACTCATGACACAGGAAATAGAAGAAGAACATTCACTTCCGGTGCGGACCGTGTTGTCGGCGGCGGTTGATCTGCTAAAGAAGTGAAATCAGTTTAACGATTTAAATGTGTTTCTTTATCGATTAGATTAAAATCCTCTCCGGACATTAATCCCTCCTCACGCTGCTTTCTGGCCGCTCAACTTGCTGGTAAACCGGACTCTTTGTTTTCTGTCTGTCGGTGAAAATCCGTTTATCTGGTGTTAGCTAGCATGTTAGCTTCTGAGGGAACGTTGCTTCTTCAAATAATAAAGTGCTTATTTTGATTTAAAAAACATTTAAAATTACCTTTTAGAGGAACTATTAGTTATGGGACAAAAAGCTAAAAAAACACGCTTTATTAGAATATTTTATTCAATTATTAACTTAAAACAATGCATTTATTTTACAGGCAAATAAGGAATACTTTCACATTTCCTCCAAATTAATAAAACAATAATGTTCCGAAAAGGTTTGATTTCACTTAGAAGTACTCAGATTGTTTACTTCAGTGAAAGTAGAAGTACTCAGATCTTGTACTTGAGTAAAAGTAGAAGTACTCAGATCTTGTACTTGAGTAAAAGTAGAAGTACTCAGATCTTGTACTTCAGTAAAAGTAGAAGTACTCAGATCTTGTACTTGAGTAAAAGTAGAAGTACTCAGATCTTGTTCTTGAGTAAAAGTAGAAGTACTCAGATCTTGTACTTGAGTAATAGTAGAAGTACTCAGGTCTTGTTCTTGAGTAAAAGTAGAAGTACTCAGATCTTGTACTTGAGTAAAAGTAGAAGTACTCAGATCTTGTACTTGAGTAAAAGTAGAAGTACTCAGATCTTGTTCTTGAGTAAAAGTAGAAGTACTCAGATCTTGTACTTGAGTCAAAGTAGAAGTACTCAGATCTTGTACTTGAGTAAAAGTAGAAGTACTCAGATCTTGTTCTTGAGTAAAAGTAGAAGTACTCAGATCTTGTACTTCAGTAAAAGTAGAAGTACTCAGATCTTGTACTTGAGTAAAAGTAGAAGTACTCAGGTCTTGTACTTGAGTAAAAGTAGAAGTACTCAGATCTTGTACTTCAGTAAAAGTAGAAGTACTCAGATCCTGTACTTGAGTAAAAGTAGAAGTACTCAGATCTTGTACTTGAGTAAAAGTAGAAGTACTCAGATCCTGTTCTTGAGTAAAAGTAGAAGTACTCAGATCTTGTACTTGAGTCAAAGTAGAAGTACTCAGATCTTGTACTTGAGTAAAAGTAGAAGTACCAGAGTGTAGGAATACTCTGTTACAGTAAAAGTCCTGCATTCAAAATGTTCCTCAAGTAAAAGTAGAAAAGTATTCTCATCAAAATATAGTGAAAGTAGAGACAGTAAAAGTAGTCTTTGTGCAGATTGGTCCATTTCAGAATAATAGATATGATATGTTTTATAATGATTGATCATGAAAGTGTTCTCAAAGCTGGTAAAGGTGCAGCTAGTTTGAATGACTTTGTATACTGCAGGGTAGCTTGTGGATTTACTCCAGGTGGAACTAAAGTCTGATTTAACACTTGATTAGATTTCACATCATTCATCCACATCTGAGAAGTAACTAAAGGGATTAAATACATGTAGTGGAGTAGAAGTACACCATGCACCTCTGAACTGTAGAGGAGCAGAAGGTTGTAACACCATATCTGATATATATCATTATATATTTAACTTTTAATAAAAGCTACTCTAAGCTGCACCGTTTTGAATGTATATAAGGTACACAGTGTTTATATGTCTCTGTCCCTTTAGATATCTGAAATGGAGAGTATTTTATTTTGTGTAAATACTCTTCTGAATACGTGTCTTTCTGTAATGTATCGAAAATTGATCTATGTTTTATAATAATAATAATGGGTTTAATTTATAAAGCACTTAATATTTGACTTCAAATCCCGAAGTGCTACAAGCAGTGAGCATGAACGGTATAAAAACATTACACAGTACGGTAGAATTAATAAAAAGCACAAAAAAAACAACAATTAAAATAAAAGGGGGGGGGGGGGGGGGGAGGGTAATGGATAAATAAATAAATAAGAGGTCTAGGGAAAGGCTCTACTGAACAGATGGGTTTGTCTGTGGTGCTCTCATGTGGTCGGGGAGAGCGTTCCACAGACTGGGGGCAGCCGAGCAGAGAGCCCGGTCTCCCCTAGTACGGAGCTTAGTCCTGGGGGGTTTGAGGAGGTTGGAGTTGCTGGAGGACACAAAGGCTGGACCAGCTTTTCGACATCATACACCTACGTCGTTATAGTGGTTATAGGGTCACATCGCCTATTTTAACAACTTAGAAATGGGTTTTTATTTTGAGAAAATACTCCCTGAATAACTTGATAAATGATCAAAACTCAAATAAATTTATTAATCTGTATTTTCATCTTTCTTGTTGTCATAGAAACCGTTAGAAAACATTTTATTTTATATCTGTTTCCTGCAGAGATGTCGTCCGGAGAGCCGCTCTGTGAGCTCCTGCTGAGGGGGGAGGCGACAAGGAGGGAGGTAGGCTGCCAATGGGAGAGTCCAGAGGAGGAGACGAGGAAGGAGGAGACAAGGAAAGAAGTGGGCTGTCAGAGCGACTCAGCAGAACGGAGAGACGCTGCTGTCCAGGTGGATCTGCTGAGTCAACAGCTGGGCTGGAGACACACAGGTGAGACACATCAGTATGTAGTGTCTACTTTAAAGAGTCCTCTCCTGCTGATGTTCAGGTGTATATCAGTATGTAGTGTCTCTACTTTAAAGAGTCCTCTCCTGCTGATGTTCAGGTGTATATCAGTATGTAGTGTCTCTACTTTAAAGAGTCCTCTCCTGCTGATGTTCAGGTGTATATCAGTATGTAGTGTCTCTACTTTAAAGAGTCCTCTCCTGCTGATGTTCAGGTGTATATCAGTATGTAGTGTCTACTTTAAAGAGTCCTCTCCTGCTGATGTTCAGGTGTATCTCAGTATGTAGTGTCTCTACTTTAAAGAGTCCTCTCCTGCTGATGTTCAGGTATATATCAGTATGTAGTGTCTACTTTAAAGAGTCCTCTCCTGCTGATGTTCAGGTGTATCTCAGTATGTAGTGTCTCTACTTTAAAGAGTCCTCTCCTGCTGATGTTCAGGTGTATCTCAGTATGTAGTGTCTCTACTTTAAAGAGTCCTCTCCTGCTGATGTTCAGGTGTATATCAGTATGTAGTGTCTCTACTTTAAAGAGTCCTCTCCTGCTGATGTTCAGGTGTATATCAGTATGTAGTGTCTACTTTAAAGAGTCCTCTCCTGCTGATGTTCAGGTGTATATCAGTATGTAGTGTCTCTACTTTAAAGAGTCTTCTCCTGCTGATGTTCAGGTGTATATCAGTATGTAGTGTCTACTTTAAAGAGTCCTCTCCTGCTGATGTTCAGGTGTATCTCAGTATGTAGTGTCTCTACTTTAAAGAGTCCTCTCCTGCTGATGTTCAGGTATATATCAGTATGTAGTGTCTCTACTTTAAAGAGTCCTCTCCTGCTGATGTTCAGGTGTATATCAGTATGTAGTGTCTCTACTTTAAAGAGTCTTCTCCTGCTGATGTTCAGGTGTATATCAGTATGTAGTGTCTACTTTAAAGAGTCCTCTCCTGCTGATGTTCAGGTGTATCTCAGTATGTAGTGTCTCTACTTTAAAGAGTCCTCTCCTGCTGATGTTCAGGTATATATCAGTATGTAGTGTCTACTTTAAAGAGTCCTCTCCTGCTGATGTTCAGGTGTATCTCAGTATGTAGTGTCTCTACTTTAAAGAGTCCTCTCCTGCTGATGTTCAGGTGTATCTCAGTATGTAGTGTCTCTACTTTAAAGAGTCCTCTCCTGCTGATGTTCAGGTGTATATCAGTATGTAGTGTCTCTACTTTAAAGAGTCTTCTCCTGCTGATGTTCAGGTGTATATCAGTATGTAGTGTCTCTACTTTAAAGAGTCCTCTCCTGCTGATGTTCAGGTGTATATCAGTATGTAGTGTCTCTTCTTTAAAGAGTCCTCTCTTGCTGATGTTCAGGTGTATATCAGTATGTAGTGTCTACTTTAAAGAGTCCTCTCCTGCTGATGTTCAGGTGTATATCAGTATGTAGTGTCTCTACTTTAAAGAGTCCTCTCCTGCTGATGTTCAGGTGTATATCAGTATGTAGTGTCTCTTCTTTAAAGAGTCCTCTCTTGCTGATGTTCAGCTGTATATCAGTATGTAGTGTCTCTACTTTAAAGAGTCCTCTCCTGCTGATGTTCAGGTGTATATCAGTATGTAGTGTCTCTACTTTAAAGAGTCTTCTCCTGCTGATGTTCAGGTGTATATCAGTATGTAGTCTCTCTACTTTAAAGAGTCCTCTCCTGCTGATGTTCAGGTGTATATCAGTATGTAGTGTCTCTACTTTAAAGAGTCCTCTCCTGCTGATGTTCAGGTGTATATCAGTATGTAGTGTCTCTACTTTAAAGAGTCCTCTCCTGCTGATGTTCAGGTGTATATCAGTATGTAGTGTCTCTACTTTAAAGAGTCCTCTCCTGCTGATGTTCAGGTGTATATCAGTATGTAGTGTCTCTACTTTAAAGAGTCTTCTCCTGCTGATGTTCAGGTGTATATCAGTATGTAGTCTCTCTACTTTAAAGAGTCCTCTCCTGCTGATGTTCAGGTGTATATCAGTATGTAGTGTCTACTTTAAAGAGTCCTCTCCTGCTGATGTTCAGGTGTATCTCAGTATGTAGTGTCTCTACTTTAAAGAGTCCTCTCCTGCTGATGTTCAGGTGTATATCAGTATGTAGTGTCTCTTCTTTAAAGAGTCCTCTCCTGCTGATGTTCAGGTGTATATCAGTATGTAGTGTCTACTTTAAAGAGTCCTCTCCTGCTGATGTTCAGGTGTATCTCAGTATGTAGTGTCTCTACTTTAAAGAGTCCTCTCCTGCTGATGTTCAGGTGTATATCAGTATGTAGTGTCTCTACTTTAAAGAGTCCTCTCCTGCTGATGTTCAGGTGTATATCAGTATGTAGTGTCTACTTTAAAGAGTCCTCTCCTGCTGATGTTCAGGTGTATCTCAGTATGTAGTGTCTCTACTTTAAAGAGTCCTCTCCTGCTGATGTTCAGGTGTATCTCAGTATGTAGTGTCTCTACTTTAAAGAGTCCTCTCCTGCTGATGTTCAGGTGTATATCAGTATGTAGTGTCTACTTTAAAGAGTCCTCTCCTGCTGATGTTCAGGTGTATCTCAGTATGTAGTGTCTCTACTTTAAAGAGTCCTCTCCTGCTGATGTTCAGGTGTATCTCAGTATGTAGTGTCTCTACTTTAAAGAGTCCTCTCCTGCTGATGTTCAGGTGTATATCAGTATGTAGTGTCTCTACTTTAAAGAGTCTTCTCCTGCTGATGTTCAGGTGTATATCAGTATGTAGTGTCTCTACTTTAAAGAGTCCTCTCCTGCTGATGTTCAGGTGTATATCAGTATGTAGTGTCTACTTTAAAGAGTCCTCTCCTGCTGATGTTCAGGTGTATCTCAGTATGTAGTGTCTCTACTTTAAAGAGTCCTCTCCTGCTGATGTTCAGGTGTATCTCAGTATGTAGTGTCTCTACTTTAAAGAGTCCTCTCCTGCTGATGTTCAGGTGTATATCAGTATGTAGTGTCTACTTTAAAGAGTCCTCTCCTGCTGATGTTCAGGTGTATCTCAGTATGTAGTGTCTCTACTTTAAAGAGTCCTCTCCTGCTGATGTTCAGGTGTATATCAGTATGTAGTGTCTCTTCTTTAAAGAGTCCTCTCCTGCTGATGTTCAGGTGTATATCAGTATGTAGTGTCTACTTTAAAGAGTCCTCTCCTGCTGATGTTCAGGTGTATCTCAGTATGTAGTGTCTCTACTTTAAAGAGTCCTCTCCTGCTGATGTTCAGGTGTATATCAGTATGTAGTGTCTCTACTTTAAAGAGTCCTCTCCTGCTGATGTTCAGGTGTATATCAGTATGTAGTGTCTACTTTAAAGAGTCCTCTCCTGCTGATGTTCAGGTGTATCTCAGTATGTAGTGTCTCTACTTTAAAGAGTCCTCTCCTGCTGATGTTCAGGTGTATATCAGTATGTAGTGTCTCTACTTTAAAGAGTCCTCTCCTGCTGATGTTCAGGTGTATATCAGTATGTAGTGTCTCTTCTTTAAAGAGTCCTCTCTTGCTGATGTTCAGGTGTATATCAGTATGTAGTGTCTACTTTAAAGAGTCCTCTCCTGCTGATGTTCAGGTGTATATCAGTATGTAGTGTCTCTACTTTAAAGAGTCCTCTCCTGCTGATGTTCAGGTGTATATCAGTATGTAGTGTCTCTTCTTTAAAGAGTCCTCTCTTGCTGATGTTCAGCTGTATATCAGTATGTAGTGTCTCTACTTTAAAGAGTCCTCTCCTGCTGATGTTCAGGTGTATATCAGTATGTAGTGTCTCTACTTTAAAGAGTCTTCTCCTGCTGATGTTCAGGTGTATATCAGTATGTAGTCTCTCTACTTTAAAGAGTCCTCTCCTGCTGATGTTCAGGTGTATATCAGTATGTAGTGTCTCTACTTTAAAGAGTCCTCTCCTGCTGATGTTCAGGTGTATATCAGTATGTAGTGTCTCTACTTTAAAGAGTCCTCTCCTGCTGATGTTCAGGTGTATATCAGTATGTAGTGTCTCTACTTTAAAGAGTCCTCTCCTGCTGATGTTCAGGTGTATATCAGTATGTAGTGTCTCTACTTTAAAGAGTCTTCTCCTGCTGATGTTCAGGTGTATATCAGTATGTAGTCTCTCTACTTTAAAGAGTCCTCTCCTGCTGATGTTCAGGTGTATATCAGTATGTAGTGTCTACTTTAAAGAGTCCTCTCCTGCTGATGTTCAGGTGTATCTCAGTATGTAGTGTCTCTACTTTAAAGAGTCCTCTCCTGCTGATGTTCAGGTGTATATCAGTATGTAGTGTCTCTTCTTTAAAGAGTCCTCTCCTGCTGATGTTCAGGTGTATATCAGTATGTAGTGTCTACTTTAAAGAGTCCTCTCCTGCTGATGTTCAGGTGTATCTCAGTATGTAGTGTCTCTACTTTAAAGAGTCCTCTCCTGCTGATGTTCAGGTGTATATCAGTATGTAGTGTCTCTACTTTAAAGAGTCCTCTCCTGCTGATGTTCAGGTGTATATCAGTATGTAGTGTCTACTTTAAAGAGTCCTCTCCTGCTGATGTTCAGGTGTATCTCAGTATGTAGTGTCTCTACTTTAAAGAGTCCTCTCCTGCTGATGTTCAGGTGTATCTCAGTATGTAGTGTCTCTACTTTAAAGAGTCCTCTCCTGCTGATGTTCAGGTGTATATCAGTATGTAGTGTCTACTTTAAAGAGTCCTCTCCTGCTGATGTTCAGGTGTATCTCAGTATGTAGTGTCTCTACTTTAAAGAGTCCTCTCCTGCTGATGTTCAGGTGTATCTCAGTATGTAGTGTCTCTACTTTAAAGAGTCCTCTCCTGCTGATGTTCAGGTGTATATCAGTATGTAGTGTCTCTACTTTAAAGAGTCTTCTCCTGCTGATGTTCAGGTGTATATCAGTATGTAGTGTCTCTACTTTAAAGAGTCCTCTCCTGCTGATGTTCAGGTGTATATCAGTATGTAGTGTCTACTTTAAAGAGTCCTCTCCTGCTGATGTTCAGGTGTATCTCAGTATGTAGTGTCTCTACTTTAAAGAGTCCTCTCCTGCTGATGTTCAGGTGTATCTCAGTATGTAGTGTCTCTACTTTAAAGAGTCCTCTCCTGCTGATGTTCAGGTGTATATCAGTATGTAGTGTCTACTTTAAAGAGTCCTCTCCTGCTGATGTTCAGGTGTATCTCAGTATGTAGTGTCTCTACTTTAAAGAGTCCTCTCCTGCTGATGTTCAGGTGTATATCAGTATGTAGTGTCTCTTCTTTAAAGAGTCCTCTCCTGCTGATGTTCAGGTGTATATCAGTATGTAGTGTCTACTTTAAAGAGTCCTCTCCTGCTGATGTTCAGGTGTATCTCAGTATGTAGTGTCTCTACTTTAAAGAGTCCTCTCCTGCTGATGTTCAGGTGTATATCAGTATGTAGTGTCTCTACTTTAAAGAGTCCTCTCCTGCTGATGTTCAGGTGTATATCAGTATGTAGTGTCTACTTTAAAGAGTCCTCTCCTGCTGATGTTCAGGTGTATCTCAGTATGTAGTGTCTCTACTTTAAAGAGTCCTCTCCTGCTGATGTTCAGGTGTATCTCAGTATGTAGTGTCTCTACTTTAAAGAGTCCTCTCCTGCTGATGTTCAGGTGTATATCAGTATGTAGTGTCTCTACTTTAAAGAGTCTTCTCCTGCTGATGTTCAGGTGTATATCAGTATGTAGTGTCTCTACTTTAAAGAGTCCTCTCCTGCTGATGTTCAGGTGTATATCAGTATGTAGTGTCTCTACTTTAAAGAGTCCTCTCCTGCTGATGTTCAGGTGTATATCAGTATGTAGTGTCTCTACTTTAAAGAGTCCTCTCCTGCTGATGTTCAGGTGTATATCAGTATGTAGTGTCTCTACTTTAAAGAGTCCTCTCCTGCTGATGTTCAGGTGTATATCAGTATGTAGTGTCTCTACTTTAAAGAGTCCTCTCTTGCTGATGTTCAGGTGTATATCAGTATGTAGTGTCTCTACTTTAAAGAGTCCTCTCCTGCTGATGTTCAGGTGTATATCAGTATGTAATTTCTCTACTTTAAAGAGTCCTCTCCTGCTGATGTTCAGGTGTATATCAGTATGTAGTGTCTCTACTTTAAAGAGTCCTCTCCTGCTGATGTTCAGGTGTATATCAGTATGTAGTGTCTCTACTTTAAAGAGTCCTCTCCTGCTGATGTTCAGGTGTATATCAGAATGTAGTGTCTCTACTTTAAAGAGTCCTCTCCTGCTGATGTTCAGGTGTAAATCAGTATGTCGTGTCTCTACTTTAAAGAGTCCTCTCCTGCTGATGTTCAGGTGTATATCAGAATGTAGTGTCTCTACTTTAAAGAGTCCTCTCCTGCTGATGTTCAGGTGTAAATCAGTATGTAGTGTCTCTACTTTAAAGAGTCCTCTCCTGCTGATGTTCAGGTGTAAACCTCTGTTCTCTCTCAGGTTCCTCTGAGGTTCTGCTGCAGTGTTTCGCAGTGAGGTCAGATGGTTCTGACGGGGTTCTGCTGCAGCACTGCACCAACCGTACCAGAACCAGAACCATCAAGCCCCCCCGCAGGAGGAGCCCCCCCCCTCCCCTGAAGAGGAGGGCCCCCCCCCTGAGGAAGAAGACCACAAAACAGAGTCCGGTGCAACGAGGGCGCCGCAGGGGGTCGGCTGTCACTGACCCCCCCCAGGAGATAGAGGAGGAGGAGGAGGAGGAGGAAGAGGAAGAGGAGGAGGAGGAGGAGGAGGAAGGTGACCCCATCTGGACTCCAGCTGAAGGAGGTGAGAGACTTCAATCATCCACAGACGGAGACATATTATTTTATTATATATATATTTATGTATTCTTTATATTAAATCCATTTTTGATATATATTTTTTAGGGCTGTCAAGTTAAAAAAATAAATAATAATAAATAAAAATAAGTTTAAAATACCATCTAGACCACGCTCCCACGCTCACCGGCAGGCACCGACTGGCCAACGGGAGGACCGGGAGGGTGTGTTTATGTGTGGCGCGAGAGAGAGACCTTACGTGTATTGTTGTTGTTGTTGTTGTTAGCATCTGGTGCTAGCTAGCTGCGCTAACGGATATAAGGAGCTGTTTCAATGAAAACAGAGGAGCGACATGTCGCCGACAACTGCGCCGAGCACTTGACTTTATGCAGGAAGCCAGACACACACACACACACACACACACACACACACACACACACACACACACACACACACACACACACACACACACACACACACACACACACACACACACACACACACACACACACACACACACACACACACATACTCTGACACACACACACACACACACACACACACACACAGACACAGACACACACACACACATACTCTGACACACACACACACAGACAGACACACAGACACACACACACACACACACACACACACACACACACACACACACACACACACACACACACAGACACAGACACACACACACACATACTCTGACACACACACACACAGACAGACACACACACACACACACAGACACACAGACACACACACACTGATTCATTAATTTTAATCGTTTGACAGCCCAAATTTTTTTATATTATATCACATTTTCTAAAATATAAAAGACTTTATATTTTTTGTACGATCTATTTTTACACTTGTATGTTTTCTGTAATGTTTCGAAAATAGTAGTTTAACAATATTTATGTTCGTTTATAAGAATATTTGATCTTTTACTTTTATTTGATTTCATTATCTTTCCTTGTAAAGCATTAACTCCTTCCTCTCTGATATCTCCCCCCCTCTTCAGATGACTCTCCCCCCCCTGCCTCGCCTCCCCAATTGGACTCCGACTCCCAGCATGCACCTCTGCGCCCGGTGAAGCTGGAGCCGGGCAGCACCATGTGTGAGGTGTGTGGCAAAGTGATGAAGAACAAGGCGAGCCTGGCGCGCCACTCCTTCATCCACACGGGTCAGAAACCCTTCGCCTGCCACCTGTGCGAGCTGCGCTTCAACCGCAGAGACAACCTGCAGCACCACCTGACCCGCCTGCACCCCGAAGGAGCGAAGCATCGCCAGAAACATCGCCCGGCGCCCGCGTGGCTGTGCTCCGCCTGCGGAAAGACCTTCAGTTGCCGATCACGCCTCAAAACGCACGAAGTCATCCATTCGGGGGTGAAACCGTTCCGCTGCGATTTGTGTCCCAAAGCGTACATGAGAACCAACGACCTGGAGCACCACAAGAAAATCGTGCATGTGGACGTCGACGGTGGCGAGAAACCGCCGCCGGTTAGCTCGTTGCTCTGCGATTTCTGCGGTAAAGAGTTCCCGTGCCGCTCGCAGCTCGCCGTGCACTTCCAGGTTCACACGGGCGAGCGGCCGCACCTCTGCGACATCTGCGGGCGGAAATTCGGACGCCAGTATCAGCTGAACCGCCACAAGATCCTGGTGCACAGCAGCAGCACGTTGGACAGCCCGCCGCCTGACGCCCCGTTCCCCTGCAGCGTCTGTGGGAAGCGCCTGAAGTCAGAGGCGCTTCTCGCCGCGCACAGCCGCATTCACTCTGCGGAGCGAACGCACCGATGTGTCCTCTGTCCGCGCAGCTTCCACCGCGCCGCCTCCCTGAAGCAGCACCACGACCGCGTTCACCTCAGAAACATCAGCCACGGGGCGCAGAATCACAACCGCAGGAAGAGCCACGTCCCGTCATCCAAAGAGTTCCCGTGTTCCATCTGTGGAAAGGTGTTCAAGTTCCGCTCGTTGTTGTCGAGTCACGCTCTGATCCACAGCGACCAGCGGCCGTACGGATGCGACTTCTGCAGCCGAAGCTTCCGGCGCCTCGGACACCTGAAGCGCCACCGAGAGGTCGTCCACGCCAACGGAGAGAGGCCCGCGCAGTCCTTCGTCTGCCACATCTGTGGGAAGGACAAGAAGTGCCGCTCGCAGCTGCAGCGCCACGTCATCATCCACACGGGGGAGCGGCCGCATGGCTGCGAGCTCTGCGGCGCCAGGTTCAACCGCAGCGGGAACCTGCAGCAGCACAGGAAGCGCATGCATGGAGAGGGGGGGGGGGCAGCTGAGGAGGAGGAACCGCACATCCTGTTTGACGACGACACGATGCCGGCGCTCGCCTACAAACAGGAAGAGACGGTGGTGGCTGTCGGCGACACGGTCTGCGAGGAGATGGAGGAGCAGATCGGTCCCTGAACACAACGTCTGCTCTAAGACTCTGACTCTGAGGAACCTGGAGCTGACCGGGTGCTTGTTCTGCAGGAGAACATGAACTGTGGTTCTACAGGAGAACATGAACTGTGGTTCTGCAGGAGAACATGAACTGTGGTTGTTCTGCAGGAGAACATGAACTGTGGTTCTGCAGGAGAACATGAACTGTGGTTCTGCAGGAGAACATGAACTGTGGTTGTTCTGCAGGAGAACATGAACTGTGGTTGTTCTGCAGGAGAACATGAACTGTGGTTCTACAGGAGAACATGAACTGTGGTTCTACAGGAGAACATGAACTGTGGTTCTACAGGAGAACATGAACTGTGGTTGTTCTGCAGGAGAACATGAACTGTGGTTGTTCTGCAGGAGAACATGAACTGTGGTTGTTCTGCAGGAGAACGTGAACGTGTGGTTGTTCTGCAGGAGAACGTGAACGTGTGGTTGTTCTGCAGGAGAACGTGAACGTGTGGTTGTTCTGCAGGAGAACGTGAACGTGTGGTTGTTCTGCAGGAGAACGTGTGGTTGTTCTGCAGGAGAACATGAACGTGTGGTTGTTCTGCAGGAGAACATGAACGTGTGGTTGTTCTGCAGGAGAACGTGTGGTTGTTCTGCAGGAGAACGTGAATGTGTGGTTGTTCTGCAGGAGAACGTGTGGTTGTTCTGCAGGAGAACATGAACGTGTGGTTGTTCTGCAGGAGAACATGAACGTGTGGTTGTTCTGCAGGAGAACGTGTGGTTGTTCTGCAGGAGAACGTGAACGTGTGGTTGTTCTGCAGGAGAACGTGTGGTTGTTCTGCAGGAGAACATGAACGTGTGGTTGTTCTGCAGGAGAACATGAACGTGTGGTTGTTCTGCAGGAGAACGTGTGGTTGTTCTGCAGGAGAACGTGAACGTGTGGTTGTTCTGCAGGAGAACGTGTGGTTGTTCTGCAGGAGAACGTGAACGTGTGGTTGTTCTGCAGGAGAACGTGTGGTTGTTCTGCAGGAGAACGTGAACGTGTGGTTGTTCTGCAGGAGAACGTGAACGTGTGGTTGTATATAAAAAGTGAGGCCATTTCTTTTTCTTTTGTCTCAAAGATGAACTCTGAATGCTCTAGAAAGTGAGATCGTTCTCAAACTGTTTGAAAGGAGAATTAAAGACTTCACAAACGCTTCTCTTCGTCTCATCTCCCTCCTTTCTTTGGTTCAACACATACAAATATCTGCTGGTTGTTTCTGTGAACACGGGAAGGTTTCACCGTGAACACGGGAAGGTCTCACCGTGAACACGGGAAGGTCCCACCGTGAACACGGGAAGGTTCCACCGTGAACACGGGAAGGTTTCACCGTGAACACGGGAAGGTTTCACCGTGAACACGGGAAGGTCTCACCGTGAACACGGGAAGGTCTCACCGTGAACACGGGAAGGTCTCACCGTGAACACGGGAAGCTCCCACCGTGAACACGGGAAGGTTCCACCGTGAACACGGGAAGGTTTCACCGTGAACACGGGAAGGTTTCACCGTGAACACGGGAAGGTTCCACCTTGAACACGGGAAGGTCTCACCGTGAACACGGGAAGGTTTCACCGTGAACACGGGAAGGTTTCACCGTGAACACGGGAAGGTTTCACCGTGAACACGGGAAGGTTTCACCGTGAACACGGGAAGGTTTCACCGTGAACACGGGAAGGTCTCACCGTGAACACGGGAAGGTCTCACCGTGAACACGGGAAGGTCTCACCGTGAACACGGGAAGGTCTCACCGTGAGGTTACGAGATTCAGATGAAATGACAGGTCATTGATTATTAAAGAGTTAACCGGTGTGTGTCTTCGTCCCAAAGGCTGTCTCTCTCTCTCTTTTCAACATGCTATATTCTGTCTTTCTCTCTCTCTCTTTTCAACATGCTATATTCTCTCTCTCTCTCTTTTCAACATGCTATATTCTCTCTCTCTCTTTTCAACATGCTATATTCTCTCTCTCTCTCTTTTCAACATGCTATATTCTCTCTCTCTCTTTTCAACATGCTATATTCTCTCTCTCTCTCTTTTCAACATGCTATATTCTCTCTCTCTCTTTTCAACATGCTATATTCTCTCTCTCTCTCTTTTCAACATGCTATATTCTCTCTCTCTCTCTTTTCAACATGCTATATTCTCTCTCTCTCTCTTTTCAACATGCTATATTCTCTCTCTCTCTCTTTTCAACATGCTATATTCTCTCTCTCTCTCTTTTCAACATGCTATATTCTCTCTCTCTCTCTTTTCAACATGCTATATTCTGTCTCTCTCTTTTCAACATGCTATATTCTCTCTCTCTCTCTTTTCAACATGCTATATTCTGTCTTTCTCTCTCTCTCTTTTCAACATGCTATATTCTGTCTTTCTCTCTCTCTTTTCAACATGCTATATTCTGTCTTTCTCTCTCTCTCTCTTTTCAACATGCTATATTCTCTCTCTCTCTTTTCAACATGCTATATTCTGTCTTTCTCTCTCTCTCTTTTCAACATGCTATATTCTGTCTTTCTCTCTCTCTTTTCAACATGCTATATTGTCTTTCTCTCTCTCTCTCTTTTCAACATGCTATATTCTCTCTCTCTCTTTTCAACATGCTATATTCTGTCTTTCTCTCTCTCTTTTCAACATGCTATATTCAGACTTTCTCTCTCTCTCTTTTCAACATGCTATATTCTCTCTCTCTCTCTCTTTTCAACATGCTATATTGTCTTTCTCTCTCTCTCTTTTCAACATGCTATATTCTGTCTTTCTCTCTCTCTCTTTTCAACATGCTATATTCTCTCTCTCTCTCTCTTTTCAACATGCTATATTGTCTTTCTCTCTCTCTCTCTTTTCAACATGCTATATTCTGTCTTTCTCTCTCTCTCTTTTCAACATGCTATATTCTGTCTTTCTCTCTCTCTTTTCAACATGCTATATTCTCTCTCTCTCTCTCTCTTTTCAACATGCTATATTCTGTCTTTCTCTCTCTCTTTTCAACATGCTATATTCTCTCTCTCTCTCTCTTTTCAACATGCTATATTCTGTCTTTCTCTCTCTCTCTTTTCAACATGCTATATTCTGTCTCTCTCTCTCTTTTCAACATGCTATATTCTGTCTTTCTCTCTCTCTCTTTTCAACATGCTATATTCTGTCTTTCTCTCTTTTCAACATGCTATATTCTCTCTCTCTCTCTCTCTTTTCAACATGCTATATTCAGACTTTCTCTCTCTCTCTTTTCAACATGCTATATTCTCTCTTTCTCTCTCTCTCTCTTTTCAACATGCTATATTCTCTCTCTTTTCAACATGCTATATTCTGTCTTTCTCTCTTTTCAACATGCTATATTCAGTCTCTCTCTCTCTCTTTTCAACATGCTATATTCAGACTTTCTCTCTCTCTCTTTTCAACATGCTATATTCAGTCTCTCTCTCTCTCTTTTCAACATGCTATATTCTGTCTCTCTCTCTCTTTTCAACATGCTATATTCAGACTTTCTCTCTCTCTCTTTTCAACATGCTATATTCTCTCTTTCTCTCTCTCTCTCTTTTCAACATGCTATATTCTGTCTTTCTCTCTCTCTCTTTTCAACATGCTATATTCTCTCTCTTTTCAACATGCTATATTCTGTCTTTCTCTCTCTCTTTTCAACATGCTATATTCTGACTTTCTCTCTCTCTCTCTTTTCAACATGCTATATTCTGTCTTTCTCTCTCTCTCTTTTCAACATGCTATATTCAGTCTCTCTCTCTCTCTTTTCAACATGCTATATTCTGTCTTTCTCTCTCTTTTCAACATGCTATATTCTCTCTTTCTCTCTCTCTTTTCAACATGCTATATTCTCTCTCTTTTCAACATGCTATATTCTCTCTTTCTCTCTCTCTCTCTCTTTTCAACATGCTATATTCTGTCTTTCTTTCTCTCTCTTTTCAACATGCTATATTCTCTCTTTCTCTCTCTCTCTCTTTTCAACATGCTATATTCTCTCTCTTTTCAACATGCTATATTCTGTCTTTCTCTCTCTCTTTTCAACATGCTATATTCTCTCTTTCTCTCTCTCTTTTCAACATGCTATATTCTCTCTCTTTTCAACATGCTATATTCTGTCTTTCTCTCTCTCTCTTTTCAACATGCTATATTCTCTCTCTTTTCAACATGCTATATTCTGTCTTTCTCTCTCTCTCTTTTCAACATGCTATATTCAGTCTTTCTCTCTCTGCTATATTCTGTCTTTCTCTCTCTCTCTTTTCAACATGCTATATTCAGTCTCTCTCTCTCTCTCTCTTTTCAACATGCTATATTCTCTCTTTCTCTCTCTCTCTCTCTTTTCAACATGCTATATTCTGTCTTTCTTTCTCTCTCTTTTCAACATGCTATATTCTCTCTTTCTCTCTCTCTCTCTTTTCAACATGCTATATTCTCTCTCTTTTCAACATGCTATATTCTGTCTTTCTCTCTCTCTCTTTTCAACATGCTATATTCTCTCTCTCTCTCTTTTCAACATGCTATATTCTCTCTCTCTCTTTTCAACATGCTATATTCTCTCTCTCTCTCTTTTCAACATGCTATATTCTCTCTCTCTCTCTTTTCAACATGCTATATTCTCTCTCTCTCTCTTTTCAACATGCTATATTCTCTCTCTCTCTCTTTTCAACATGCTATATTCTCTCTCTCTCTCTTTTCAACATGCTATATTCTCTCTCTCTCTCTTTTCAACATGCTATATTCTCTCTCTCTCTTTTCAACATGCTATATTCTGTCTTTCTCTCTCTCTCTTTTCAACATGCTATATTCTGTCTTTCTCTCTCTCTTTTCAACATGCTATATTCTGTCTTTCTCTCTCTCTCTTTTCAACATGCTATATTCTGTCTTTCTCTCTCTCTCTCTTTTCAACATGCTATATTCTCTCTCTCTCTTTTCAACATGCTATATTCTGTCTTTCTCTCTCTCTCTTTTCAACATGCTATATTCTGTCTTTCTCTCTCTCTTTTCAACATGCTATATTGTCTTTCTCTCTCTCTCTCTTTTCAACATGCTATATTCTCTCTCTCTCTTTTCAACATGCTATATTCTGTCTTTCTCTCTCTCTTTTCAACATGCTATATTCAGACTTTCTCTCTCTCTCTTTTCAACATGCTATATTCTCTCTCTCTCTCTCTTTTCAACATGCTATATTGTCTTTCTCTCTCTCTCTCTTTTCAACATGCTATATTCTGTCTTTCTCTCTCTCTCTTTTCAACATGCTATATTCTGTCTTTCTCTCTCTCTCTTTTCAACATGCTATATTCTGTCTTTCTCTCTCTCTTTTCAACATGCTATATTCTCTCTCTCTCTCTCTCTTTTCAACATGCTATATTCTGTCTTTCTCTCTCTCTTTTCAACATGCTATATTCTCTCTCTCTCTCTCTTTTCAACATGCTATATTCTGTCTTTCTCTCTCTTTTCAACATGCTATATTCTGTCTTTCTCTCTTTTCAACATGCTATATTCTCTCTCTCTCTCTCTCTTTTCAACATGCTATATTCAGTCTCTCTCTCTCTCTTTTCAACATGCTATATTCTCTCTCTTTTCAACATGCTATATTCAGACTTTCTCTCTCTCTCTTTTCAACATGCTATATTCAGACTTTCTCTCTCTCTCTTTTCAACATGCTATATTCAGTCTCTCTCTCTCTCTTTTCAACATGCTATATTCTGTCTTTCTCTCTCTCTTTTCAACATGCTATATTCAGACTTTCTCTCTCTCTCTTTTCAACATGCTATATTCTGTCTTTCTCTCTCTCTCTTTTCAACATGCTATATTCTCTCTCTTTTCAACATGCTATATTCTGTCTTTCTCTCTCTCTCTTTTCAACATGCTATATTCTGACTTTCTCTCTCTCTCTCTTTTCAACATGCTATATTCTGTCTTTCTCTCTCTCTTTTCAACATGCTATATTCTGACTTTCTCTCTCTCTCTCTTTTCAACATGCTATATTCTGTCTTTCTCTCTCTCTCTTTTCAACATGCTATATTCAGTCTCTCTCTCTCTCTTTTCAACATGCTATATTCTGTCTTTCTCTCTCTCTCTTTTCAACATGCTATATTCAGTCTCTCTCTCTCTCTTTTCAACATGCTATATTCTGTCTTTCTCTCTCTTTTCAACATGCTATATTCTCTCTCTCTTTTCAACATGCTATATTCTCTCTCTTTTCAACATGCTATATTCTCTCTTTCTCTCTCTCTCTCTCTTTTCAACATGCTATATTCTCTCTTTCTCTCTCTTTTCAACATGCTATATTCTCTCTCTTTTCAACATGCTATATTCTGTCTTTCTCTCTCTCTTTTCAACATGCTATATTCTCTCTTTCTCTCTCTCTTTTCAACATGCTATATTCTCTCTCTTTTCAACATGCTATATTCTGTCTTTCTCTCTCTCTCTTTTCAACATGCTATATTCAGTCTTTCTCTCTCTGCTATATTCTGTCTTTCTCTCTCTCTCTTTTCAACATGCTATATTCTCTCTTTCTCTCTCTCTCTCTCTTTTCAACATGCTATATTCTGTCTTTCTCTCTCTCTCTCTCTTTTCAACATGCTATATTCAGTCTCTCTCTCTCTCTTTTCAACATGCTATATTCTCTCTTTCTCTCTCTCTCTCTCTTTTCAACATGCTATATTCTTTCTCTCTTTCAACATGCTATATTCTGTCTTTCTCTCTCTCTTTTCAACATGCTATATTCTCTCTTTCTCTCTCTCTCTCTTTTCAACATGCTATATTCTCTCTCTTTTCAACATGCTATATTCTGTCTTTCTCTCTCTCTTTTCAACATGCTATATTCTCTCTTTCTCTCTCTCTTTTCAACATGCTATATTCTCTCTCTTTTCAACATGCTATATTCTGTCTTTCTCTCTCTCTCTTTTCAACATGCTATATTCAGTCTTTCTCTCTCTGCTATATTCTGTCTTTCTCTCTCTCTCTTTTCAACATGCTATATTCTTTCTCTCTTTCAACATGCTATATTCTCTCTTTCTCTCTCTCTCTCTTTTCAACATGCTATATTCTCTCTCTTTTCAACATGCTATATTCTGTCTTTCTCTCTCTCTCTTTTCAACATGCTATATTCTCTCTCTTTTCAACATGCTATATTCTGTCTTTCTCTCTCTCTCTTTTCAACATGCTATATTCAGTCTTTCTCTCTCTCTGCTATATTCTGTCTTTCTCTCTCTCTCTTTTCAACATGCTATATTCAGACTTTATCCCACTTTTTCATGTGAAATACAACACATGTCATTTTCCATTAACAAACTGATTTATGGGTTTTTTAAGAAACTTTATTTTTTGCACATAACACAGAACATTTATTGACAGATGAGCCACATGACAGTCTTTGGCTGCTGGAGATTGAGGTGAGATGTAATTGGTTAAAAGCTTTAACTCACGCTGAGCTTCGTCGAACAGGTTGAACTTTCTAAAGGACGTTTTATTCACAGAACATCAGGAAACCCCCCGTACAGTCAGTTAGACCTGGCTGATGTAGTCGGACACATCCAGGCCGGAGCTCTGGTTCTCCAGGTACTCCAGCACAACGTCTCCCCCGTTACAGAGGGGCGTTTCTGGGTGAGAGAGCAGGGACAGCAGGGTGTCGTCCATCCGGAGAGCCTCGCCCGTCTGAGGGTGGCACAGACGCAGCTTCTACGAGACAGAGGAGAGCGATTAAAGTCAAGTTAATTCAAATGGGTGATCATATAATCAATAACACTAGGAAGAAAATGTGGAATTCTAATTACTTTGTGTTTAGATAAGCAAAAAGAAATGTCACAATGTCGTTTTCAACATACTATGATTCTCTTTGGGTGATACATTAACTAAACTCTGTCACTTTTTGACATACAATGCTAATTAAACACATTGAATTGTGCCACCATGTTAACTATCACTTTTTCTATTTTGTTTAAGACATACTTTAATATTTTTAAACATATTACACTAGGACTATTTTTGACAAACTATCCTATCGATACTCAACATGCTAGTCTGACTTCTGTATGATATTTCTCTTTCCGATTACAAGCTAATGCAACATGTTTTGAATTTAAATGGGAAAAAGTCACAGGATAGCATGTCAGAATATAATATGTTTAAAACTATTTTCCGTTAGCATTGTATGTAAAAACAAAGTAAAGCATTTTGTAATGTTTTTTTTTAAAGTTCATATTATACGGTTCAAAAGTGTAATGTTGTAAACAGCAAAATTGCTATGTAGATATGGAGGGATTCTTTTTGATCTTGACTTGTTTTAATGAAGTTGAAGCCATAAGAACACAGTGAGGGTCTCCGGTCAGACTCTCCTCACCTTGGCTGTCAGGATGTTGTTGCTGTTCTTCAGACTCGCCAGAGAAGCTGCGTAATCCACCGCCTTCCCCACGCTCCACTTAGAACAGAAGAACATCGGCTGGCTCAAAGCTTTGGAGTCCTTCGGGAGATAAACCTGTAAATATGTCCTCTCCGCCTGGAGAGAGAGCGAGAGAGAGAGAGCGAGAGAGAGAGAGCGAGAGAGCGAGAGAGAGAGAGAGAGAGAGAATTACATAAAATATACACTGCAGATGGTATATAGAAATCAGAAAAGTTACCATACACAAAAAGTAGAGACGCTAAATTCAGATATATACCTGAACATCAGCAGGAGAGGACTCTTTAAAGTAGAGACACTACATGCTGATATACACCTGAACATCAGCAGGAGAGGACTCTTTAAAGTAGAGACACTACATACTGATATACACCTGAACATCAGCAGGAGAGGACTCTTTAAAGTAGAGACACTACATACTGATATACACCTGAACATCAGCAGGAGAGGACTCTTTAAAGTAGAGACACTACATACTGATATACACCTGAACATCAGCAGGAGAGGACTCTTTAAAGTAGAGACACTACATACTGATATACACCTGAACATCAGCAGGAGAGGACTCTTTAAAGTAGAGACACTACATGCTGATATACATCTGAACATCAGTAGGAGAGGACTCTTTAAAGTAGAGACACTACATACTGATATACACCTGAACATCAGCAGGAGAGGACTCTTTAAAGTAGAGACACTACATGCTGATATACACCTGAACATCAGCAGGAGAGGACTCTTTAAAGTAGAGACACTACATACTGATATACACCTGAACATCAGCAGGAGAGGACTCTTTAAAGTAGAGACACTACATACTGATATACACCTGAACATCATCAGGAGAGGACTCTTTAAAGTAGAGACACTACATACTGATATACACCTGAACATCAGCAGGAGAGGACTCTTTAAAGTAGAGACACTACATACTGATATACACCTGAACATCAGCAGGAGAGGACTCTTTAAAGTAGAGACACTACATACTGATATACACCTGAACATCAGCAGGAGAGGACTCTTTAAAGTAGAGACACTACATGCTGATATACATCTGAACATCAGTAGGAGAGGACTCTTTAAAGTAGAGACACTACATGCTGATATACACCTGAACATCAGCAGGAGAGGACTCTTTAAAGTAGAGACACTACATACTGATATACACCTGAACATCAGCAGGAGAGGACTCTTTAAAGTAGAGACACTACATACTGATATACACCTGAACATCAGCAGGAGAGGACTCTTTAAAGTAGGGTCTTACCTGTGGAAGCCCCTTGTCTCCCGCAGCATGAAGCTTGAGTTTCATTAACGCCACTTTAGCTGCTGTGGTGCTGTTCTTCGCTCCTCTTCGTCCTTTAGCTTTAGATGTGTCCTTTGACTCTGAGGGGGAACACAGGCAGACGTACAGCATTTTAGAAACACCCCTTTTTGTATGCATGCTTCTAGTTAACATGAAGGCTCTTTTCTGCTGTAACAATAAAGGTATTCTGATTCTGAGAACACATACTGACCCCATGTGGACAAACACGGAATCACATTAGAAATGAACTCAGGATATAAACTCTGAAACTCACCTATGATTTTTTGCACCAGCTCTTTGGTGGCGGCCATTCGAGGCTTCTGGACCTCCAACTTCTCACACTCGTGATCATCTTGGTGACGGTGGCTGTGAGGCGAGAAGAAGAGACCAATGTTAGTTTACCAGAACAAGAAATGCATCCCTTTTTATTTCACTACAAAAACTTGAAATCTTGCCCAGCATCTAGTCAGAATGTGTCTCTCCTCCTGATATCAGACACACTGACTTCAGGAGTAGAGAGATGTCAGGTCTTGTTCAGTCGAACCCTCTCATTCTGAGTCGTATCTCAGATGAAACACATATTTATTTATTAGGAAATCACCAACTGACAGAGAACTGAACACTTTTGAGAATGTGAGGCTTATTTTGTAACAACATTTCCTGATTCTGGTGAAATATAGTTCAGAATGAGTTCTCCTGATAATCACAAGATGTGATTGATCTAAATATCGCTTCTTATTTCAAGACATCTCACCGAGCTCATGTTCTCTTGTTCTATTGGCAGATCTTTGGATTTATTTGAAGTGAAAACAACTTGTTTTCATTATTCTTGAACTTATTTTGGAGCAACATGTTTCCAGTGGTTTAAGGAAAGGTGAACGTACGCCAGGCAGAGCTGTTTCCCACACTGCGGACAGACGACCGGCAGCAGCTCCTTCCCTCTGCAGTCTTGAAACGAACACGGATAACTTTTATTTCCTCCAGTCGTCCGAGGCTCGTTCTTCGCCGGCTCCTGGTGAAAGAAAAGGGTCAAAACATTTAAACAACCGAGACGAAACAGATCTGACGTTAAAAAAGTGTGTTTCTAAAGATGGAGCGCAGCGTACCTCCGAACACGAGTGGGCCTCTCTGCTCCTGTGGTCCAGGCTGAAACAAAAACACATTTCATCAGAAACAAGAAGTAGTTAAAGCATCAAAGTTCATTTAATGACATGTTTAATTTAATGCAACTTCGTACGTCTGCTTCGCTGTAGTTCAGAGGAACATATCGTGCATTTAACACATATTAGTATATTTAAGAATTGGGACGATACGTAGTGAGCAATGATTAAATCCTGTTGGTGGTTTATGTACAACTTTATTAGTTATAAATATATCTGTGACGGATCAGCTGATAAAATGAGAATGTAGCTTTGACTTTTACTCAAGTACAAGATCTGAGTACTTCTCCCACCTCGGTGGTAAATGAGCAAATGATTGTTTTAAAGCCTTTTGTCTTTCTTAATACTTTTCAATCTGTGGACATTTCTTGCTGAATTCTTACCAGAAATTTCCGCGGCACAGATCACAAACGAACGGGAGGAAATCTGAACCAGAAGAGAAAGGAGAACAGCGTCAGTCTGAGAGGAAGAAATAACAACAAAACATTGAAACCTGAAACTTATGGTTTTAACCTCTGAGGGACATTTAGGCCCCGCCCACACGGAGACGAAACGGGTGTTATCCGCTATAGTTCTTCATCGTATGGACGGTTTGCGGAAATTTAGCTAAATCCACCGCGGAGAATAAACAGAAGGGCAACCGTGGCAACCATGCTGGGGGGGGGGGGGTGTATTTTGTGGCAGACTACAGCGCCACTTACAGGCCCAGCATATGTACTACAGCGCAGTGGCGAGCCGTGACTTTTATACCTAGGCCCTCTGACCCCCACACCTTCCCTCGAGTTATTACGTCACAGCGTATACTTCAGCGGAATATCAAAACAACGGCCCGGGGTGCAAAACGCATCAATGACAGCGACCCTCTACCACAGAAAACAACACCTGTAAATAACCCTATTTGTGTTCTTTCAAATGGAAAAGGATATTGCATTGTGTTTGTTACTTTCGTTGCAGTTGTATGTCTGAAGTGTAATTTGGCATGCTTTTATGTTGAAGGCGAGTTAACGCTGTTGACAGGAAGTTGTTGTTGCTATGGAAACAAGAACGGTTTCACAGCGGGTGGAACTTGTCATAAAGTCCGCGATAATATAACCCACCCATTTAGAGGGAAGATATGATTGGTCAATTGTACTGTCATTTGACATTACTCTCTCGTTCAGTTACTATAGCGGGCCCTCTGTGAAAAGGATTTATTTCTTTGGAAATGTTATTTTAAATACAATTAAATCAAGTTATTTTGGTAAAACTAATGAAAAATATAACTAAAAAAAAAGATACAAAAAATATTAAAACAAATATTTTAAAATATATATATATATTTTTAACGTTTCTAAATATTATTTTGTAGAATATCTTAGGCCCTCACAGAGGGCCTAGAGGGCCCTGACGGCTCGCCACTGCTACAGCGTCTCCAGCGTCACGTTTATTGAGCCGATTCCGTGTGGACGGAAGACTTTTTTGGTATCGACATCGGTCCGTTTTCGTCTCCGTGTGGACGGGGCCTTAGTTTCGAAAGAAAAGCTCATGTTGATTTCTGCTAAATTACATCACATGTTAGACGCTTTTATCCAAAGCGACTTACATACTCAATACTGTGAACAATCCCCACAGGAGCAATTTGGGGTGAAGTGTCTCAGGGACACAACGACATGCTGACTGCAGTGGGGTTTGAACCTGTGCTCCCCCTGATCCCAACACCAACGCTCTATCCACTGAGCCACATGCGTCCGTAAATGTATGAACCCCCTCAGACTAACCTCAAGACCACTTGTTCGTCAATAACTCTTCTTATTGTATGAACATTTTATACACATATTAGACATGTAAAAGATCAATACAGTGGACAGCGCACTACCTACACTGTTAAGAATAATTAAAGAACACATGGAAAACCACTGTTTGTATGTAATCTGTATTTTTATATCTAGTCTGTTTTCCTTTTGGATGCACCTGTTCATTTAGAGATAGATACTTTGAGGAATACAATACTTAAAATACTTTTTAAAAAGTGGAAAAGAGAATTAACAAATACAAATGAAATACAAATATTATATAAAATGTAAAAAAAAAAAAAAAAAAAATCAAAAATATTCTGGATGATTAAAAAAAAAAAAAAAAAAATACTAGAGATCTTTTTTTAAGAAAATGAGAAACTCAAACTATGGATCATTTGACTCCAGATTGCAGCACATATTTAAAAGCACAAGAGCATATCTTTGACATTACAGGATGGTGGATATTAAAGAAATAACCCTAAAACCATGAACATCAAATCATACTTTAGTTTAATCTATATTGTAGATATTTTCCAGTTGAGTTATAGTGATTGAAATAGCCTAAGGAGGCTAGTAAACATTACAAAGAGGGATTCTCTACTTCTAAATAATATCCGTAAACTAATGTTATAGCCTCAGAAAGTACCACAACTACTAATGACTAATTAAACACACTTTGCGAACCATATTGTTTAAGTTATAACAACTGTACCGTTGGCGTTTGAGGCCAATTATAACGGTTTGGTTAGCAGTTAGCAAGCTAGTTAGGAGCTAGTTTACCAAACATGTAACGCTAAGGAAGCTAAACAGCCGTTGTTTATCAACACAAGGTTTAAAGAAATAATTCTAAAACAATTAACATTAAATCATACTTTAGTGTGATCTATACTGTATATATTTCCCAGTTGAGTTAGCATAAGGAGGCTAGTAAACATTACAAAGAGGGATTGTTTACTTCTAAATAATATTCTCAAACTAATGTTATAGCCTCAGAAACACAACTACTAATTCAAAACACTTACTCAACCATAGTGTATACCTTATAACAACTGTACGCTGGTGTTTTATGCTAATTATAACAGTTTGGTTAGAATAAATTAGTTTACCAAACATTTAACGCTAACGCCGGTTAGTTAGCTTAGCTCACATGCTAACGGAGCTAAAGAGCCGTTATATTGTGTTTCTTCTCAACACAACTCCAGAATAACAACACAGTGTAATAAATGATCTTATTGTGAGTGAGAGGAGATGATACACACCGTTTTGGTGGCAGGAATCGATCCGGCAATGCTTCCCAATGTTAAATTCAGCCATGAGTACAAAGCGAGTGGAAAACAGCTGATGAAGTAAACAACGCTTCTCTCTTCTTCGGTGGTTTAATGACAGTAGGCGATAGGCGCAATACCGCCACCTACTGGATGAGAGTGGAGCAGGAGAATGGCAGGAAAAAAAGAATACAAATAACTAAATAATAATAAACATGAGAAAGAAAACAACACTAAATCTTCTTTATATTGTCGATTGATCTGAAGACATGTTTTAACAGTCTGAAAACTTCCTCATATGTCAACCCCAGCAGTGAAACCACGTGACCGAGTTTCACCCACTACGACCCGACCATGGCAGAGCCCTAGAGGGCTCTGGACCATGGATGTGACTACAACTGATTTATTTTAATTTACTTTTTGATAGTGTAAGGGTATTAACGTACCCCTTTTTATTTAATAATAAAAACAAATTAGTATTATTTTCTTACCTTAAATAAAAATAAAACGTTCGAAACTTTTTTTTATTGTAACCGATCTGTCAGGTGTCATGACGTCACTCAGGTGTGAAAAGTGTGTTGAAACCACGTGACCGAGTTTCACCCACTACGAAAGATTTATATTTATTTGTAATAGTGTAAGAGTAATAATTTACCCTTTTATATTTAATAAGGAGTGTTTTTATTAGAATGTTCTCACAATAAAAAAAACGTTCAAAACATTTTTGAATTTTAACCGACCTGGGGAGGGTGTCAGGTATCATGACGCCATTCAGGTAATGGTGAAAGGTGTGTTGAAAGGTGCGTTCACTGGCTGGTTTGAATTGAAAGCAGTCCAGCAGGAAAATCCGCCCCAACCGACCCGTCTGAACAATACCAGCACACCGAGGCTGGGAGACACGAAGCTGCTTTTTAACCCCCCAAAGCTGCTAAAATGAGTAAAATCGCGAAGTTATTCAAAGGGAGCTCCAGCTCCGGTTCTTCCGGCTCTTCGAAGTCCAAATTCAGCCGGTCTCGAGGAGGCCCTTCCCCGCAGGAGGCCATCCACAAACTGCGGGAGACGGAGGAAATGCTGACCAAGAAACAGGACTACCTGGAGAAGAGGATCGAGCAGGAGCTGACGATAGCCAAGAAGAACGGCACCAAAAACAAGAGAGGTACATAAACACACACATATATATTTATATATATACACATATATATTTATATATATATAATGTATGTATCTGCAGTTGTTTACTTTTGGCTTCCCCATGGATATGGAGTATTTTGGACACGTTTTAAGAGAAACAACACCGGTAAACAAGTATTAAAGAGGTTGTTTAAATATATCAGATTCAGTTTTTATAGCCAGGCAGAGGTGGTAGAAGTACTTTAGTAAAAGTAGAAGTACTCAGATCTTGAGTCAAAGTAGAAGTATACGCAGATCTTGTACTTTAGTAAAAGTACTTGATCACTTTACACCTCTGTATCCAGGTATTAGATATTTGGCCTACAGTGATTTTCTTTATTTGTTGAAGATAACAGCTTCGTCAGCAGCAGCGAGTTGAACAGGATTGTGACGAGAGAGAAAGAGATTAAATCAAAACAAACTGTTATAGTCGAGTTTCCCTGTGCAGGAAACTGTGTGTTTTCATTACAACTGTACTTAACATATATAACCTGCAACTTATCCAATATATGTATTCATGCGAGTTAACTGAAACCTCATGCACCTTACTAGATAGCATTAAAGTAAAATATATATACACGTGGAAATACAAATATAATGCAGGATATTATTGTGCAAGAAATGGATAATTCGATATTAAATGGAATAAATGTGTGTTTGCACTTTCCGGTTGGATGCAACGTTGAGTCTCATCTAATGTTTTCTCGTGAAACCTTTCGCTGCCTGTTGAATCACCTCAGACTATACATACACAAGGGAGGAACCTGGGTTGTCTTTGTGACGCCCAGCACTGCCAGGTATTTATTTAGGCGCTGTCTGAGAAATAAAAACATGATCCTCCATGTTGTTTCTGTCCCAGCCGCCCTGCAGGCGCTGAAGAGGAAGAAGCGTCTGGAGCAGCAGCTGACGCAGATCGACGGCACTTTGTCCACCATCGAGTTTCAGAGAGAGGCTCTGGAGAACTCTCACACCAACACTGAGGTCCTGAAGAACATGGGCTTCGCTGCCAAGGCCATGAAGCAGGTCCACGAGAACATGTGAGAGAACTGAGCAGAAAGGAAATATAATCTGTGTGTTGTTTTGATCAGCTGTGTGTCAACTCCTAAAGAGAGAGAGAGACACACACACACACACACACACACACACACACACACACACACACACACACACACACACACACACACACACACACACACACACACACACACACACACACACACACACACACACACACACACACACACACACACACACACACACACACACACACACACACACACACACACACACACACACACACACACACACACCTCTCTTTTCCCCTCTGTGGGACGAATAAAGGGATTCTGATTCTCCTCTCCTCTCACCGTCTGTTCTCAGGGACGTTGATAAGATAGACGATCTGATGCAGGACATCACGGAGCAGCAGGACGTCGCTCGAGAAATCAGCGACGCCATCTCCGGACCTTTTGGAGAGACGTTTGACGAGGTACGGATATTTCCCTCTAGCCTACAGAACAGAACAGCTTACACAGAACCAGAGCTGGAAGTAGTGGAGTACAAATACTTTGTTACTGTACTTAAGTACATGTTTCTGGTATCAGTACTTTACTCCACTACTTACTTTTCTGACCCTTTTTTACTTTGACTTCTTACATGTTGAACTCAAATACCTGTACTTTCTACTTCTTACATGTTGAACTCAAATACTTGTACTTTCTACTTCTTACATGTTGAACTCAAATACCTGTACTTTCTACTTCTTACATGTTGAACTCAAATACCTGTACTTTCTACTTCTTACATGTTGAACTCAAATACCTGTACTTTCTACTTCTCACATGTTGAACTCAAATACCTGTACTTTCTACTTCTTACATGTTGAACTCAAATACCTGTACTTTCTACTTCTCACATGTTGAACACAAATACCTGTACTTTCTACTTCTTACATGTTGAACTCAAATACCTGTACTTTCTACTTCTCACATGTTGAACTCAAATACCTGTACTTTCTACTTCTTACATGTTGAACTCAAATACCTGTACTTTCTACTTCTCACATGTTGAACTCAAATACCTGTACTTTCTACTTCTTACATGTTGAACTCAAATACCTGTACTTTCTACTTCTCACATGTTGAACACAAATACCTGTACTTTCTACTTCTTACATGTTGAACTCAAATACTTGTACTTTCTACTTCTCACATGTTGAACTCAAATACCTGTACTTTCTACTTCTAACATGTTGAACACAAATACCTGTACTTTCTACTTCTCACATGTTGAACTCAAATACCTGTACTTTCTACTTCTTACATGTTGAACACAAATACCTGTACTTTCTACTTCTTACATGTTGAACTCAAATACCTGTACTTTCTACTTCTTACATGTTGAACACAAATACTTGTACTTTCTACTTCTCACATGTTGAACTCAAATACTTGTACTTTCTACTTCTCACATGTTGAACTCAAATACCTGTACTTTCTACTTCTTACACGTTGAACCCAAATACCTGTATTTTCTACTTCTCACATGTTGAACTCAAATACCTGTACTTTCTACTTCTCACATGTTGAACCCAAATACCTGTACTTTCTACTTCTCACATGTTGAACTCAAATACTTGTACTTTCTACTTCTTACATGTTGAACTCAAATACCTGTACTTTCTACTTCTTACATGTTGAACTCAAATACCTGTACTTTCTACTTCTTACATGTTGAACACAAATACCTGTACTTTCTACTTCTTACATGTTGAACACAAATACCTGTACTTTCTACTTCTCTCATTTTCCAAACAGGCTGGTTCCTTTAGTCTGAATGTGTGTTTGGTGGCGTGATCATTATTCTTTAGAGTCATTGCGTGCCCCAATGTTTAGAGACAGTAATCTGATTACTTCTCTGGTTTCAGGACGAGCTGCTGGCTGAGCTGGAGGAGCTGGAGCGGGAGGAGCTGGAGGAGAACCTGAAGAGGATGGGAGGATTACCCAGCGTGCCGAGCAGCAAACTGCCCTCAGCGAGACCCGGCAGTCAGCGAGCGAGTAAGAGACACGTATCAGAGGGATTACTGCAGTACTTCCTATACTCTAAGTTTTCCTAATCGCACTTCTACTCAGAGGTGGGAGAAGAACTCAGATCTTAAGCAGAAGTACTCAGATCTTGTACTTGAGTAATGCAGATGAAGTAATCTATATCCATGTCAGAAATAAATAAATACAATAAGCGAAATGCATGTAAACAGAGTAAAAGTATATCAGAGGAACTTACTGCAGAGGAGAAGAAAGACAATATGCAATAATAATCACTTTATGTGCAAAACATACATTCTTTATAAAACCTCTCAACACCGTAATATTTGACTTTTGTCACTTAGTTTTCCTAAATTGCTGCCACTAAGTACTTAGAGTACATATTTGTCTTTTATTTTGTATACGTTTACTAATGCGTGAGGTGAACTGGGCCCTCTCCAAGTAGCAGTCCACTCTCCATGTTGAGGTCTGGTCGGGGACTTGAACCGGCGACCCTGCGGCTCACAGTCCAAGCCCCTCCTGACATTGTGTGTTCTGTGTCTTCTCTACTCTAGATATATCTATATCTTTGCCGTTTATGTTTATTTTAATTTTATTATGATCAAAATGTCCAGACATCCCTTTCGGGCTTTTATATATTTTTTCTTAATGAGTTTTGAATACCTATATTAATCAGCTTTATCGTCCTATGCACAGCTACAGTGTTGATATGCACTGAAAACCTTAGGCCTCCTGCAACATGAATATATATATAACACTTGAAACAATAAAATAATGCAGATCAAGCAGATCAAACTATTTCCACGTCAGAGATGAATACATGCAGTCGGCTAAATGTTGATGCAGAGTAAGATGAACAGCTGATTAACCCGATAACTATCCCATAATAACCTGATTACCTTTCCTTCTCTTTGCAGCCACTAAGAAGAGAGTTGAGGACGAGGACGACATGCGGACGCTGGCATCGTGGGCGGTTTAATCCTGTTACCTCTCTCTCTCTTAGCTTTTAATTATTAAGGGGAAATGAAGAGCGTTATATTGAAGCCACTTTACAGGTGATATTTATGGAGGAGAAGTGAAGGATTAACAGAGGGTACTTCAGATGTGTTTATCCTCCTAGCTGTTGTTGTTGTTGTTGTTTTACAGCGTGTACAAGAAGTACTTAATTCAAATGAAGGTATGAGGAAACCACTGTTGTTTCTAACTGTAAATAAAGTCTGATTTTTGCATTAATGTTGTAAATAAACTGCTTGGATCAATAAACTAATCTCCTACACTTGGTCTTAAAGTCTTCTCTGATTTACAGGGGATTGGAAATAGTTTAAATCACAAATCGAAATTAGATTTTTCACGGTGACATATTCTCAGAAGTACAATGTGTACTTAAGTAAACAAGTATTAGCATCAACATATACTTTAAAGTACCCGACGTTAGAGCTGGTTTCTGATTATTCCCCATGCTCCTCCTCCTACATGCTATGGTAGTTTATTTTATGTTGTATTGTCTTTTTTCTTGTATCTTAATTGATTTTAAGAAAGGCTAGTCTCTGACCTTTTGACCTGTGCTGGACTCTGGGGATCTGATCTATCTGAATGCACCTGATCGAGTTAGATCCCGCCTTTCACAGAGATGTGTGACTGACTGTAAAGCATTAACCCATCACTGTGCCCTGTAAGGTCTGCCTTCACTCTCAGTCACTGGTACACGTTCATCTACAAAGCCATGCTGGGTAACCTCCCACCTTATATCTGCTCTCTGATCTCACAGAGAGTGGCAGGTAGCTGTTGCCTGATATCTCAGGATGTGGTTTTGTTAGATGTGCCGAGTGCAAGGACTGACTTAGGGATGAAAGCTTTTCTGTGCGCAGCTCCTCTGACTTGGAACACTCTGCAAAAAGAATGGAAACGGAGCCATTTGGTTCCTCTGCATGTTTTTAAAGCTCGGATAGATGCTATGACACTTGACACTGTTGATAGGTCTGTAAATGTAGCCCTGTAAATATGATGTATTGTTTTATGTCTTCATGTGGAACCTACTTGCTGCTGGTCTCCCTTGAAAAGTAGATCGATGATCTCAATGGGATTCACCAGGTTAAATAAAGGCTTGAAATGAAATGAAAAATGTTTAATGTTATGTTTTAGAATGTTGTTTGTTTCTGTGAAGCCCACTGAGTTGAGTTGTGTTGTGATATTAGGTGATATAAATACACTTTAATTTGATTTAAACACCAGATATTTTGCAATTGTAATCAAATGATGGGTGCATTAATGTGTTCTTCACTACTTGGTAAATGTGGGGTTATTTGGGTAGTTTAGCCTATAATAAAATATGATATATCTTGATTTATAATTTGTATCAACTAAAATCTGCATTTAATTGCATTTCATTCTTAATATTTTGTGCATGCCCTTTATCTAATTGTGTTTTCTTTGATAATATAATGTGAAAATACTCAAGTAAAGTACCTACATTTTAGTACAGTACTCTATATTCCACCTCTGCATATATTTTAGACATTTAAATCTACTTTATAATCTATATTTTCATTTTTAAAAACATACTTTTATTTTGAAAGAGCTAACCAGAAGCCGCGTGTTTACATTCCGGTCAGCGTTACCGTGCTTTTATTTTGAAAGACATAAACGGAAGCTACGTGTTTACGTTCAGGTTAGCTTTGTCATCCTGTTAGCTTTGAAGGAGGAAGTCTCTTTTCTCCGGATTTAAACCAAATTAAACATTAATTAAACCTCTTTTTCTGATAGAAACAGAGCATGGAAGCGAGT
The DNA here is from genome assembly GCF_949606895.1 of Notothenia rossii. Classification (NCBI taxonomy): domain Eukaryota; kingdom Metazoa; phylum Chordata; class Actinopteri; order Perciformes; family Nototheniidae; genus Notothenia; species Notothenia rossii. Next base: position 23,594,007 of record NC_136911.1, on the reverse strand, counting down.
AGGAAACCTCAGACAGAAGGTGAGACTTTAAAACTCATTAATATAACTTTAATTTAAAGTACGTGTCATATAATAAAGGGAGTTTCCCTAGCTGTTAAAGTTAGCATTAAGTTCAACTGTTTACACTTAAAACAATAAACAAAGACACAACATCTACATAAATGATTACTATTTTATAACAAGATGTGTACAGTAACTAAGTACATATACTCAAGTACTTAAGTATAATTTAGATGTACTTATACTTTACTTAAGTGTTTCCATTGTATGCTGATTGTGTACTTATACTCCACTACAATTCAGAAGTTAATGGTGTACTTCTACTCCCCTACATGTATTTAATACCTTTAGTTACTTCTCAGATGTGGATGAATGATGTGAAATCTAATCAAGTGTTGAACCAGACTTTAGTTCCACCTGGAGTAAATCCACCAGCTACCCTGCAGTATACAAAGTCATTCAACAGGGTTCTTACGGTCATTAAAAACCTGGAAAAGTCATGGAAATTCAAAATGCTAATTCCAGGCCCTGGAAAAGTTATGGAAAACAATATTTTTCCCAAAGTTTTGGAAAAGTCTTGGAAATGTAACTAAAGTTGCATCAAATATAATTTATATTTGATTTAATCACCGAAATAATAATACTATAATGATACTACATACTGTATGGTATAGTAATGAAACGTGAAATAGCATTTAACTGACGAGGTGTTTTGCTGGTGAGAGTTTTTAGTGGCTTTAGCGTGTAGAAGCTAGTAAGCCTATTTGATTTGTTTTAGACACAACATGTTTCATATGCAGACCTTATTTTCCTGTTCCATGTTCAAATAAACCATTTTCAGTGGCACCGCTGAGAAAGAGTACTTTTTTTGGTCATGGAAAATGAGGTAAAGGTCCTGGAGAGGTCATTGGAAATCATTGGTGAAAAAGTGAATGAACCCTGCTTCAGACTAGCTGCACCTTCACCGGCTTTGAGAACACTTTCATGATCAATCATTATAAAACATATCATATCTATTATTCTGAAATGGAACAATCAAACAATGACTACTTTTACTGTCTTTCACTATATTTTGATGAGAATACTTTTCTACTTTTACTTGAGGAACATTTTGAATGAAGGACTTTTACTGTAACAGAGTATTCCTACACTCTGGTACTTCTACTTTTACTGAAGAACAAGATCTGAGTACTTCTACTTTGACTCAAGAACAAGATCTGAGTACTTCTACTTTTACTGAAGAACAAGATCTGAGTACTTCTACTTTGACTCAAGAACAATACCTGAGTACTTCTCCCCTCTGCCTGAGCAGTAAAATGTCCTTCTTGAGTGTTCATAATGATATGTCTTTGTTTCCTGTAGATATGTAGTCGCTCTTGTCTCTGCTCTGCTAGTGCACAGTATCATCACGCCAGTGTTGTATTCAAGTCACCAATTCACCAGTCCAAGTCACTCTGGAGTCACCCAAGGAGTGTCAGAGTCGAGTCCGAGTCCCAAGTCTTCTTGTATTAACCTTCGTGGATATATGTGTTGAAATGTAGCTGCTCCTCTACATTGCTTTTATCCTGTCATGTTATACTAATCTGTCTATTGAAGTACAATCTATTCTATACACATAAAGGTGCTATACAAATATAAAGCTTATTACTAATATTAATATTATTATTGTTATATATAAATAAACTATTTAAAATGAGTTACCTTTTAGAGAAGTGATTATATTTGTATTCACGAGTCCGAGTCGCGTCAATCAGCACTCGAGTCCGAGGCCAGGAGTCGAGTGCTCCGTCTCTGCATCACGCTGCTTTGTTGATTGTGTTTCTGTAACCCAACCATTTCCTTCAGGATAAATACAGTCCTATCTGATGTTTCCACAGATGCTCCTGGATCAGAGGAGAAGTCCCGACAGGCAGTGGTGACGCCGGCTCGTCTGCCTGAGCTCCGTCTGGTGGTCCTCGGGTGGAGGTGGCCGGGGAAAAGCCTGACAGGAAACACCATCCTGGGGAAGGAGGAGTTTCACCTGGAGCGGGCCGCCGAGTTCTGCGTGAAGAGAGAGACGGAGGTAAAGAGGAGAGGAACTGATATCTGCTGTCAGGTCTGAGCACAAGGAGAAGTACTCAGATCTTGTTCTTGAGTAAAAGTAGAAGTACTCAGATCTTGTATTTGAGTAAAAGTAGAAGTACTCAGATCTTGTACTTGAGCAAAAGTAGAAGTACTCAGATCTTGTACTTGAGCAAAAGTAGAAGTACTCAGATCTTGTACTTGAGTAAAAGTAGAAGTACTCAGGTCTTGTACTTGAGTAAAAGTAGAAGTACTCAGGTCTTGTACTTGAGTAAAAGTAGAAGTACTCAGATCTTGTACTTGAGTAAAAGTAGAAGTACTCAGATCTTGTTCTTGAGTCAAAGTAGAAGTACTCAGATCTTGTACTTGAGTAAAAGTAGAAGTACTCAGATCTTGAACTTGAGTAAAAGTAGAAGTACTCAGATCTTGTACTTGAGTAAAAGTAGAAGTACTCAGATCTTGAACTTGAGTAAAAGTAGAAGTACTCAGATCTTGTACTTGAGTAAAAGTAGAAGTACTCAGATCTTGAACTTGAGTAAAAGTAGAAGTACTCAGATCTTGTTCTTGAGTAAAAGTAGAAGTACTCAGATCTTGAACTTGAGTAAAAGTAGAAGTACTCAGATCTTGAACTTGAGTAAAAGTAGAAGTACTCAGATCTTGTTCTTGAGTAAAAGTAGAAGTACTCAGATCTTGTTCTTGAGTAAAAGTAGAAGTACTCAGATCTTGAACTTGAGTTAAAGTAGAAGTACTCAGATCATGTTCTTGAGTAAAAGTAGAAGTACTCAGACCTTGTACTTGAGTAAAAGTAGAAGTACTCAGACCTTGTACTTGAGTAAAAGTAGAAGTACTCAGATCTTGTTCTTGAGTCAAAGTAGAAGTACTAAGATCTTGTACTTGAGTAATAGTAGAAGTACTCAGATCTTGTTCTTCAGTAAAAGTAGAAGTACTAAGATCTTGTACTTGAGTAATAGTAGAAGTACTCAGATCTTGTAATTGAGTAAAAGTAGAAGTACTCAGATCTTGAACTTGAGTAAAAGTAGAAGTACTCAGATCTTGTACTTGAGTAAAAGTAGAAGTACTCAGATCTTGTACTTGAGTAAAAGTAGAAGTACTCAGATCTTGTACTTGAGTTAAAGTAGAAGTACTCAGATCTTGTACTTGAGTAAAAGTAGAAGTACTCAGATCTTGTACTTGAGTTAAAGTAGAAGTACTCAGATCTTGTACTTGAGTAATAGTAGAAGTACTCAGATCTTGTAATTGAGTAAAAGTAGAAGTACTCAGATCTTGAACTTGAGTAAAAGTAGAAGTACTCAGATCTTGTACTTGAGTAAAAGTAGAAGTACTCAGATCTTGTACTTGAGTAAAAGTAGAAGTACTCAGATCTTGTTCTTGAGTTAAAGTAGAAGTACTCAGATCTTGTTCTTGAGTAAAAGTAGAAGTACTCAGATCTTGTACTTGAGTTAAAGTAGAAGTACTCAGATCTTGTACTTGAGTAAAAGTAGAAGTACTCAGATCTTGTACTTGAGTTAAAGTAGAAGTACTCAGATCTTGTACTTGAGTAAAAGTAGAAGTACTCAGATCTTGTACTTGAGTTAAAGTAGAAGTACTCAGATCTTGTACTTGAGTAATAGTAGAAGTACTCAGATCTTGTAATTGAGTAAAAGTAGAAGTACTCAGATCTTGAACTTGAGTAAAAGTAGAAGTACTCAGATCTTGTACTTGAGTAAAAGTAGAAGTACTCAGATCTTGTACTTGAGTTAAAGTAGAAGTACTCAGATCTTGTTCTTGAGTAAAAGTAGAAGTACTCAGATCTTGTACTTGAGTTAAAGTAGAAGTACTCAGATCTTGTACTTGAGTAAAAGTAGAAGTACTCAGATCTTGTACTTGAGTTAAAGTAGAAGTACTCAGATCTTGTACTTGAGTAAAAGTAGAAGTACTCAGATCTTGTACTTGAGTTAAAGTAGAAGTACTCAGATCTTGTTCTTGAGTTAAAGTAGAAGTATTCAGATCTTGTTCTTGAGTTAAAGTAGAAGTACTCAGATCTTGTTCTTGAGTAAAAGTAGAAGTACTCAGATCGTGTACTTGAGTAAAAGTAGAAGTACCAGAGTGGAGGAATACTCTGTTACAGTAAAAGTCCTGCATTCAAAATGTTCCTCAAGTGAAAGTAGAAAAGTATTCTCATCAAAATATAGTGAAAGACAGTAAAAGTAGTCGTTGTGCAGATTGGTCCATTTCAGAATAATAGATATGATATGTTTTATAATGATTGATCATGAAAGTGTTCTCAAAGCTGGTAAAGGTGCAGCTAGTCTGAATGCGCGTCACCTGTCTCTCTAACTCCTGGTAGATTACTGAGTTATTACAGTACCAGTCAAAAGGGACCTGCGCTCTAAGTCTTGCTCAGTATAGTGTCTCACATCTAGTCAGAATGTGTCTCCTCCTGATGTAAGTGGACATCTTGTCCACTTCATGTTGGAGCTGTTTTTACTACAAGATACTTTTACTCAAGAACAAGAGCTGAGTATCTCTACTGTCAGTGCAGAAGCTTCCAGTGAGAATGTGAAGTGACCCCATGACTCTGCAGGTGTTGGAGCGGCAGGTGACGGTGGTGGATACTCCCGGATGGTTCTCTGCTCAGGACACGCCTCCTTCCTACAAGCAGGAGCTGGTGAGAGGGGCGTCTCTCTGCCCCCCCGGCCCTCACGCCTTCCTGCTCGCCATCCCCGTCGGCATGTTCACCGAAGTGGACCGTCAGCGCATCGAGGAGCACGTGAGTCTGTTCGGGGAGCGCGTGTGGAGGCACACCATGGTGGTGTTCACCTGGGCCGAGGTGCTGAGGAGCATCTCCATCGAGAGGTACATCCGGAGGGAGGGCAAGGACCTGCAGTGGGTCCTGGAGAAGTGCCACCGGAGGTACTTTGTGATCAATAACTCTGAGTTCGGAGAGCACCCTCAGGTGGGAAGGCTGCTGGAGAGGGTGGAGAAGATGGTGGCGGAGGAGGGGGGGTTCTACCATGTGGAGCAGGAGGAGGAGGTGAAGAAGGAGGTGAAGGAGGAGGAGAACCAGAACCAGAACAGAGAGGGGAGAGAGCTGGGAGCTCGACCCAAGCAGAGCTCATCGCTGAGTCTGTCCAAAACCCTGGAGGTGGAGCCGCTGGCCAGTGAGTCCTGCATCCTTCCTGTGTCCTTCCATTGGCTCACTGAGCACACTTTGAAGGAGCATTCAGAACACTTTTAGACCCGTTTAGGGATTCCTACCTTTTCCCGTGTGGGCAGATCCTACTTTAGAGGATAGGAGGAGACATTAGCAGAAACAATATAAACATTGAACCAAACTGAGTAAAAGTGCTTCAAAAAGACACTTTGAGACGCGTTTAGTGGACGAGCAGACTCAACGTGTTATTAAAGAGCATCCTGTGTTCTCTAGGGCAGGGGTTCCCAAAGTGGGTCTTGCGATCCCCCGGGGGTTCGCAAGACCTCGAGTGGGAGTCGTGAGATGATTACAAAATAAAAACGGAAAATTTAAAAAAAAAAAATTATGAAAAAAAATTGATTATTTCTTTTTATAATTTTTTTTATTTTTTATTATTAATAATAACGTTTGCATAGACATTTTCAGGGGCGGACTAGCCATCTGTATAATTTGCCCGCAACGAGGCTCTGTTTCTCAAACTTTACAAACTAATTAATTTGGGGTGTAAAGTTAGGGTTAGGACAAAACAAGACACTTAGACTTAACTTGGACTAACCCTGTTCCTCACTCAAAGCCATTATAGGAGCTCAAACAGTCAAATAATGTCCCAGTGGAGACACTGGGACATGTCAGAAGCTTCCTGCCACCCTTCCATGCCAGTGGAGACACTAAATGTTTAATAATGTCCTCTGTAGATCTGTATTAATAATCCCTCTGTTTGATTCCAGATTAACGTCTCCGATGGCGGACCAATCGGATCGCTCTGACGCTCTGAAGCTGCTTCTGATTGGAGGGAAAAGGGTAACAGAGATTTCACTGAGAGTAAAAACAGTGAGACGGTTTTAATTTATTACTTTTAATCTGACATTTGACTGTTTATCCGTTTGTTGTCCTTCGCTGTGACGAGGAGGCCTTTTGTTTCACGCTCTCCTAAAGAGGGTGCTATTCAAACGCTACAGACTGCATCCTTCAACGTGCATCCTTCACACTGCGTCCTTCAGACTGCATCCTTCAGACTGCATCCTTCAGACTGCATCCTTCAACTTGCATCCTTCAGACTGCATCCTTCAGACTGCATCCTTCAACTTGCATCCTTCAGACTGCATCCTTCAACTTGCATCCTTCAACGTGCATCCTTCAGACTGCGTCCTTCAACTTGCATCCTTCAGACTGCATCCTTCAGACTGCATCCTTCAACTTGCATCCTTCAGACTGCATCCTTCAGACTGCGTCCTTCAACGTGCATCCTTCAGACTGCATCCTTCAGACTGCGTCCTTCAACGTGCATCCTTCAGAGTGCATCCTTCAGAGTGCGTCCTTCAGACTGCATCCTTCAGACTGCATCCTTCAGACTGCATCCTTAAACGTGCATCCTTCAACGTGCATCCTTCAACGTGCATCCTTCAGACTGCATCCTTCAGACTGCATCCTTCAACGTGCATCCTTCAGACTGCATCCTTCACACTGCATCCTTCACACTGCACTACTCGACTGTTACTAAAGTCAATAATGTGATATGTTCTGTAACTGATTCCTGTTTGTTGTGACCAAACTGTAAATGCTTTTCTCGTGCCTATAAAGCCGGTTATTGATTATTATTATTACTTAAATGCATCTATAGCATGTTCATAGCAGAGGGAGGGGTTTTGATTAGACTTTTTAATGTTAAAAGATGACTTGTTGAAGCTTCTACATTTATCTATTTTTGCAGGATTTTGTGTTAAAAACTAAATGTTTGGGTTTTTGTTCCTAATTTGACAAGATGAGTAACTTCCAGAGGTCCATCGTGGCTTTAATACAGATTGATGATTATGTTTTGCATTTAAATCACATTTTGTCGACCAAATGATCCATGAATTAATCTGAAAACTGATTTGAAGATAGAAGTTGGAAGCAGCCTCATCTGAACAGAAAACTCATGGGTTTTAGGGGTTTTGGGGTTTTTGGGGATAAAATGGTAATAAAACGGGTGTTGTAACGGGCTATGCAGACACTGAGACTCCTACTTGAGTCAACTGCTGTGGACACACTCCAGTCCCTCATCACCTCATGTTAGCGCTCCACACACACACACACACACACACACACACACACACACACACACACACACACACACACACACACACACACACACACACACACACACACACACACACACACACACACACACACACACACACACACACACACACACACACACACACACACACACACACACACACACACACACACACACACACACCTCTAGTTTCATGAACATCTGGTGATTGGTTTGACTCTAATCCAGACTAACTGAGTCACGCCCTGAACACATCGCTCTGCTTCAAACCGGACTAAAAACCAATCTAACTGTTGATCGAACTCTGTATTTGTGTTCTAGTGTAGCTTTAGTTAACGTGGTGTCAATCAGGTCCTGGTTTGAAATGTCTCTCACCATTAAATCTGAACCCTTTGTCACTGACGTATCTTTGAAATGCAATAAGCTCCTGAAACCCAGGATCTAAAGAGGCATTATTCTGCTTGTAATGCATGTAAAGGGCTCTGGTTTCAGACAGAGGGTGAAAACAGGCAGTATGAGGAAAATAAATAGCTTTTTGAACATTAAAGCATGAACTCTTTAAAACTGACTGAACGCTTGTTATTGTAGGAATGCTGTAGATACTGTCAGACACACACACACACACTGAATGAGAGAGAGAGAGAGCAGCTGCTGGAGCCTCAGGTGTGAGTCAGAGGGCAAATGTCTCTGCATTGTTTTAAAGGGCTCAGAGAACAGCTGATGTGTCCCAGTAGATCTGCTTGTTAGAAATGCACTGTGTTGTGAAACGTTCTTCTTTTCGATCCAAATAAATGTGTTTGACCAAACTGTTGGTTCCTGTTCGTTTGAATAAGTGACGACTCTTTCTTCAACGGGGGATTTTAAACACCTGCACTGACACACATATATAAAGCTTAACGTGTTCTTTATCATCCATTAATTTCTTAGTAATTTAGTTTTAAAAAATGCAATTTAATTTGTATTTATTTATTTGTATAAATATTATTTTAGTGTGTTTTTAATTAACGTAAAGCAATATGTTTTAACATTTATTCTTTAAATGTTTTATTAATTTATTTTAAATCACCAACAATAAATATACATGTATATATTATTTTTCATTTTGAAATGTATATTTAGAACAGTCATTTTTATTTATTTTAAATCGTCACCAGTTTATAAAAATATATTATATTTTAATTAGCCAACAATTAAAGCATAATTGGGAACTAGGGAATATTAAGCTTTAAATGATTAATAAACCTTTAAAACAGTTGCCTGCTAATTGATGAATGGACTTTGACTATGAGCTCCTTTATGAAGAGCAGTTACCTTTAGTCGACACTAGATGGCAGCAGAGCCTCAGCTCTCAGGTGATGGACATGTTTACACCTTCATATACCTGTTTACCTGATTACCTGATTACAGTCTATGGTTCACAGCAGCAATATAGTAATATAATATACAATATATATATTCAATAAGTTGATATGGGAGCTATTGACCTTTGTTTCAGATCGTACAACATCACATGTTGTCCCCATAAGGGAGGCGAGTCCCCACAAGTGACTGTGTAAACAGATTTAGGTCCCCACAAGTATAGTAATGCTAGGACACACACACACACACACACACACGCTATATCTTTTCATGCTTCTAAACCAGGGGTGGGGAACCTTTTTCCTCTCAAGGGCCATTTCAATTTTTTCAATATCCTCCGAGGGCCGTACAAATGATTGACCTCTGCTTAAAAATACTAAAATCACAGCCCATTCATTTGGCCTTTCTTTCATGCTGTGCAAAGAAAAAGCAACCTCTTAATCCAGATATCTCACCATTTGTTCTTAAATGTTGAAGTTAAAAGCATCAATCTGGTGCACTTTGAGAGCAACATTAGGAGATCTATGGATACATCTCAACACCCAGATGAAACAGAACTGTAAGCAGATCTCTTTTTCTTTATGGATATTTCACAAATCACTTCCCTTTCAAACTGTATTCTTGTTTATTAATAACAACTTTTTTTTTACTGTCATATAGTATTCTGTACCTGTTTACTTTGTTCTCTTATTTTTTTATAACTATAATGATCATATAAAGATGTGCCTTTACCTCACTGGTTGTAGAAAAAGCTTCTTATATTCGTTAGCATAGCTAGCTAACCAGATGCTAATAACCACAAAGTTATTGACTGTATGATCAGTATGACAGATGAACAGATCGCCACTGGGCTTTCAACTAAAGACACAGCCACGCAGACACTGCAGCATGTGTACGGCTCCTTATGGGTACTGCAATTTATGAAGTGCCAGAGCGGCGTTGTGGTGCTCTCCGTCAGTACTACACCCCTGTCAGACGAGACACACACCACGTGATGACACGTTAGGCTTGTGTTGTGTTCAAGGAACCTGACCTTGGCCAGGAAAAACAGGCACTCGCTTGTTTAATTTTTTTTAGATCTAGATTTGTTTTTTCATCTGTTTATAAATTACCTCGAGGGCCGTACCAAATGGTCTCGCGGGCCGTATACGGCCCGGGGGCCGGAGGTTCCCCACCCCTGTTCTAAACGGTCGATAATATTCCCTCTTTCGCTCCTCTCTGTTGTCGTGTTGTTATCTCCTCAATCTGCGGGGAAGCTCTGCTATCTGCAAACATTCATCTCTGTCTCGCTCTCTTTCAGATGATTTAAAGTCTAAAAGGACGCTGTTTAAAAAGTGTCTGCAGGAAGCTGTGGGGAACAATCTGTCCTAATCTTATTGAAAAGTACTTTTTAGGCATGCTTTTTTAATTACAGCGGGTAAATAATGCAGAACGCGTTCGAATGCATGAAATGGTTCCTCCTCGTATTGCAGGATTTGTGCAGAACAGAGCCAAGTGATGCTCGAGTGATTTCTGATTTGAACAACATTGTTTATTATTTCAAATGTAATCAAACAACAGTAGTTACAGGAATTACAGACGGATATGATATGAGTGATTTGGATTCTCATGATAGGTCACCTGTCTCAAAAACACCTGTTTATCGTCATCAAAAATAAAGTAGGAAGGGGTGAAAGGGTCCGGACGTGTTTTAACGTGAACAAATCTGCTACTTTTCCTCTGACAGCGGTTATAAAACACTCTGAGTTTCAGGTGGTGTTCAATAAGCAGATGTTAGACCCTAACCCTTTGTCGTGATATATATTCTCCCCCTCCTGTTTTCAAACAGCGCCACGGAAAGGAGTTATGAGTCGTCATAAAAAAAAGAGAGTTTGAAAAGCAGCCGTTTGTAAAAAACAAAACAAAAAAACAGCCAGAAAGTCATTGATTTGGTTTTTGTGCATGATGATTATGTTTAAATGGAAGGTGTCAGTTAGTTAAGCTCCGCCCCCTTTGTGTCCGCCCACTTATCTTTTCAAACGTGCAGATTAGCCAACTACATTTGTGGTTTTTAATGTTTAATTTTAGATGTTGAAGTCGACCTAACGCCTTGAGAAGTAGAGTGGTGCTGGGATGATGTATTTTCTATATATATTCACGTATCCACCGCTAAGCTAAAGGTGGCTAACGTTGGGCATGATGGCGTTTAGACTCTTGTTAGCAACCGCCGTTACGTTAAAATCTCTTATTTCAGCCTCACAACCAAAAACACATTCAGAAAGCCATTGACTTAAAGCCCAGGGAACAAGAGGCGCTAAAATGCTGACTCAATGCTAGGTTTTAGGACTCATTCCTGCACCACTCTGCCCACGGTTTGCCCCGAGTTCGTAGCCTACGTAAATTATGGTAATGTTTTGTAGCGTACAGTGGCGCAAATTGATGGTAGTTTCTAGATGTTAGATTTGGGGGAAGAAGAAGGAGCTGTTGTTATCGGGTGCAAATGTTATTTTAATGTCTCTAATATTAATTAATTAATTAATTGTTAGCTGTCAAATCATCATAGCTAGTGCTTAACCGTAAACAAAAACAGTTGAAAAACGTCGTTATTTGATGGTTTTTCTCGCGAAAGCCTTGAGGTAAATATCTGATAACAAGATGCTGATTAGTCTTTGGTCTTAATGTGATGACAACAAGTTGTTTATATAAAATTAAATTGCATTTACAGTGTCAAACCAAACGGGTGTAGGCTAATATTGCACGCTTTATTTTTCAGTAGAAGTCCAGGTTCTAAGTCTTCAATCATTGGTTTTACGATAGTTGAACAGTAGATCTGAACGTCTGCGTGATGATGATGGGAATCCCATTTAAGTAAAAAAGTAGAGAAAGAAAGGCCACTGATAAAACATAAAAAAGTTCTGTACTGCTGTCCGACATGAGTTCCTGAATCTGATGTTTTGGCCTCGGTATTTACACGAATGTGATGTTGGAACACACCCCCAAAAACTCCAAACCAGTGTTTTCTGTTCTTCAGATGAATCAGAAACCTGTGCTCAAAAATACTCACCCATAAAGCAGGTCCACTGTCTTCTTCTTTAAAGTCACACACTCACAGAACACACACTCTAGAAAATACACTCAGCATTCACACTCACAAGCGCCTGTCTTGTCTTTTTGCATTAGAACCACATGAAGAAATGAAAATAAAAGTGCAAACTCTAGCCGGGGACAAAATGGCGACGGCAGTGATGAGAAGGAAACGGCAAAAAGTTAAAAATAGAAATGGTATCACTGATGCGGGGAAAAGCACAGAGGAGGATTCGGGCCACGTGTTCTTTTCTTTCTACGCGTTCTGAGAATTCAGAACTCTTACTTATTTCCAGAATCCCAACTTTTTTTCCGACTTTCTTTTTTCCAAATAAATAGTTTTTTCTCAAAATTCCGACTTTTTTCTGAATTTTTCTCCTGAATAAATAATTTTTCTCAGAATTCAAATGTTGCTCTCTCCAGAATTCCAACTTTTTCAACCATCTTTCTCAGAATTTCAAAATATGTTCATAGAATTACGACTTTTTTCTGGCATATTACAGAATTTCAATTTGGTTCTTTCCAGAATTCCAACTTTTATCAGAATATTTTTCTCAAAATTCAGATTTTTTTCCCTGAAGTTTTTCAGAATTCCAACTTCCTTTCTGCCTTTTTTTTTCTTCACAATACACTTTTTCTTATCTCGTACAATTCAGACTTTTTTCGGACCTATTCTGACATTTCTCAGAATTCTGCTCAGTTGTGTGGCCCTTGTCCTCCTCCGTAGAAAAGAGTGTGCCCATCACCCATTGAGAAAAAAAAACCCATCTCCCACTAAAATGAACCCAGTCCCACTGACCCCCCCCCAGCCTTTCAGCCTCTCTGCAGTGGAACAGTCCATTCATCATTTCTCCTGCTGTGCCCCTCCCTCTGTGAAAACAACACGATGAAGGGAAAGGATGGAAATACAAAGGCCTAAACAGTCAAACCCCCCCAGGTTGAAATCTCTGAAAATATATTTTGTATAATTCACCACCCTGCTCCCCTCCACCATACAGTGTCCAGTCTATACAATACCTGCCCCTCCCCCCCCCCCTCCCCCATTCCCTCCCATGTTCCCAGTTCATCACACTGGTCTGGGATCAGTTTCAGGTTTCACTTCCGGCTGTTCTTCCAGACTGAACGAGTCTTTGTTCTCAGATCCTGAGAGGGGGGGGCGTCCCTCAGCACTGATCGGACTCCATGAAGATCTCCTTCTCTGGACCCACCGGCTCCACCTCAGCGTACGCCGGGTGTCCCGAACCACGACGAAACTTCATCGCCGGCCACCTGCTGGGACGCCTCTGTGGGGGGGGGAGGGAATTTGAAAAGAATTGCAGTGTGAATGCTGTACACTGAAATCTGCTGATGAATTATGGTTAATATTTCTGGAATTATTAAATAGTTCAAAGGTCATTTATCAGCATTCACTCCAAACGTGATTATCGGTCCAGATTTTGGAACATTTCTGGTAGCATGTGAACAAAGCATTGCACATTGTCTAAAAGTGATATCAAATTGAAAAGTAAACAGTAAATATGCACCACTATTTGCATATACAATATAGTATATAAAGGGGTGCAGGAAAGAGTCCTTAAACCCATGAATGAGTCAGTGTTTCCCCACTTCCTGTCCCCTGGTCTGGAGGTCAAGGTTTTTTTTAAATGCTGACTCATTCCTGTGTTTTCAGACTCATTCCTCCAGGTCTGTAGTGTCTCCAGTTTCATTTTGAAGCGTTAATCTCACCTCGATGAGGAAGAGGCTGGCGGCGGAGGTCGGGTGGTGGTAAACGTAGACGGTGATCAGAACTCCGCCCACCATGACCAGCGTAACCAATAGGATGCCAAGGATCAGACCAGTGTGGAGAGGAGGGGACTTCCTGTCGACTGAGCTCTCTGCAGGAAGTGCTGAAACACAGAGAAACATCCCCCGTTAGAGCATACAGTGCTTGCTGTAAAAGGATCAGATATCTGGTTGAACATATCCTCATTTCCCTACATCTCATCTCATGCCACTATACTTCTGGGCCAATATTGTACTTTCTAATTACTTTGCATATTCCGATTATTAGATATAAACCACTTATGAATAAACATTGTAATAAAATTATAGGTTAAGATATCAGTGTCAGTGAGTTCTTCTTCTGCAGCGTATTTGATACTAAACATGGCTTTTGTGTTCTTTCAAGATGTTGTTGTCGTACTAGCTTCTGACCACCAGGGGGAGCCAGAGCACCGCTTTTACACACCCAATGTTCCCTCAGCCTCAAATCAGATTCCTGTTACATTAAAACAAAAAGGAATTCTATCAGGATTACGGTGTTACTAAAAATCTAACAGAGCATGTAGTGTTTGTTGTAAAGGATCAGATGTTATATCTTCTCTGTCAGCTGTTCTGTTCTGTAGGATAATACTTTCAGTGTGAATCTATACTTCTACTGCCTGAGTCTGCTTCATGGTTTTCACTTTCTTTGCTTCATTTGTTCTGTTTTTAATTCAGCAGGTGAACCTATATGTTCAGAAAACGGTGTGTATTTACATTTATCTTACAGGTCTGCGCACCAAAATGTTTCTTCTGTCTGCTGCAGCTCTGTGTTTGACCAGCAGGGGGCACTCATCATTCAGCATCATTTTCCTGTCTTACTTATCCCCCAAACGCACTTAATTAGACTTTCTTAATGCCAACTTTTAGCTGAATGTCCTAACATGGAAACATTGATTTCAGAACTTGAAACAGGGTCATTGTAAATCAGCCGTGTTTTTTTTATTTCACTGGATTTCATAGTTTTAGAGACTTTTTCTGAACTGTTTAGAGCAAAGTCACTCTTTAAACTCTGTGATAGTTTGTCCTGAGGTCTGTTTAAGTATTCATGAGATTTCTCGCACAACTACAAGAGTAGAGAGTTAATACTGGACTCAAGGTTAGCAGCGTGAGTTCCTGGCAGGACAGGAAACAGAGTCTGTCCTTCAGAGACTTCTTTAAAGTCAGATTCAAACTCCAGTCGACTTCAGATGAGAGCAGCGAAAAAAACTATTATTTCATCATGTCTGGAAAATCATCACATCACTACAGAACGCTCCTATTGGCTAGCGCTCCAACACATTGTACATATGATAGGCTAAAGGGGGCTAAAGGGGGCGGGACATCTCTAATGTCTGTTTTCATCTATCAAGGCCAACAAAAAAAAACAAGGGATTTTTTGGCCCCCCGGCTTTAATTAACAGTTACAGCCAATCATTGATCTGCAGCACACAGAACACGAGGGTGGTGTGTGTGTGTGTGTGTGTGTGTGTGTGTGTGTGTGTGTGTGTGTGTGTGTGTGTGTGTGTGTGTGTGTGTGTGTGTGTGTGTGTGTGCGTGCGTGCGTGCGTGCGT
Source organism: Notothenia rossii (assembly GCF_949606895.1). NCBI lineage: Eukaryota > Metazoa > Chordata > Actinopteri > Perciformes > Nototheniidae > Notothenia > Notothenia rossii. Next base: position 23,578,918 of record NC_136911.1, on the reverse strand, counting down.
GCGTGTGTGTGTGTGGACATTTCAAAAGGACAGAGTGTATTTTCCCGTCAGTCGAAGCCTCTCAGGATCTCTATTTGTCTGGAGATATGACAATACAAGATTGTATATCTCCAGTTTGTCTCAGTCTGAGTTAAAGAGTCCCTCGGTCAGCTGGAGACCAGACGCTGAGACGGTTAGCGGGGGGCGTGCTGAACCAACAGCGGGAGACTGCAAAGAACCTCTGAGGCAGACAGTTATCCTGAGGGATATCCTTTATAGTGGTTCAAAAAGCTGGGTGAATGTTTTTGAACGACAGCTGAAACATATTTAGGGGTTTCCATGTTTGTCCTTCTCTTTGTTTGGCGATGCAGGGAAGCACACTGTGAGTAGACTAAAAGTGCGTTCATACCAGACGCTAAGCAGATTCCTTGCATGCAAAGTCATTGCTAACAGCTCTGCACTTCATCACTATGACACTCTGAGCTAAGTATGCTAACCTGCTTAGTTTAGCGAACATGTGAGGTATTCTGTCATACAGCAATGCTTGTAGACATTTTCAAACTCCAGACCAAAGTTTGATTTATCCTGAGGGACCATGAACCTCCTGCAGTCTGTCCACTGGTTGTTGTTAACGCTAAACCGAGTGATTGTTAATACTGCCTTAAAGATGATCCATGTGCTGTTTCAATGAGTTGTAATCTATTAACAGGCGTAGGGCCGAGGAGACATGTTGAAATGTATATTCTGACCAAAAGCATAAAGATATTAAATGTACAGACGCAGAAATGGCACATCCTGAGATTAGTCTCCATTAGCCCTGACACACACACACACACACACACACACACACACACACACACACACACACACACACACACACACACACACACACACACACACACACACACACACACACACACACACACACACACTTACCCTGGTTGTCTCTGAGGTGCAGTGCGATCTTGGTATCATCTGAAACAGAGGAAGGTGTCAGACATGTTAATCTATATTTCTCTTTGATGTTGTTTTTGAATCCCTCAAAGTCCCACCGGACCCTCTGCCTTTCAACGTGAACATTAACTGCTTTTAAAATCGGATTAAAAATAAATAACGACCCGTCGGGGATTAACTAGCGCACGTGTGAAATTATTGAAATGTGGCGTGACCCACTTCTGGATATTTCTCATTATGTAAATCCAGCGGCACTGAAGGGTTCAACTTAAAGGGATTTCTCCTTTTCAATTTGCAAAGAGCCGTCGCAGCGTCTCAAACTGTAAGAACAACATGAACTATACGAACAATTTAAACATCACTGCTGTATGAAAACCAGCTATCATCCAGAGGTCAAAGCAAAGCAGCGAGGTCCAGTGGTTTGTAGTGAGACAGAGGCTCAATTCAACTCTTCATATTATTACATAGCGTCGCGTCGCCAGCTTTTTCTCCTTTCATCAAAGAAACTGCTTTCAAGCTTCTAAACGATAAACCCCGTGAAGGTAAGATGTGCATGGAGAAGAGCATGCATTAGTGTATCTGGTAAAGTGGATATAAACCCCCCCCCTCTCAACATGTGTCCCCTGAAGGGTCCTGGTGGGCTTGGCCTCCCAGCAGGACTAGTTTCACACTGTTTCCGTCCAACGGGATGATTAGTGTCTCTGCGGCGGAGAAGAGGTCGGCTGCGAGAGCCTTTCTGAGAGGATGAAATAATGGTGGGAACCCGCTGAGCAGATAGGAGCCGAGCAGATAGGAGCCGAGCAGATAGGAGCCGAGCAGATAGGAGCCGAGCTGCAGACGCTGCACTACAGGAGAGCTTTCTGAACCCTCTGCGAGGATTTATCTGTTGTGGAAAATATGATATTAAAAGTCTGCTCGGACAGGATAAGGAAACTTAACGAATATTTACTAAGAAAAAGCTAAAAACTGAACTCCATCCAGAAGCTAAAGCCTGATATATATCTATTCTCTATTGTTTCTACAAAATGCATTATCCAACAGCTATGTAACATTTTCCTTCTTCTTCTTCTTCGCCCTCATTTTTCACCGTATTTATCTTAACCGAGAAGAAAGCTAAAAACAACTGAACTACATCCCACTAATGTGCAGCTAAAGCCCAACATGTATGTATTTCCCACTAAAGCTGTAAATGCATTTTGCTTCTTCTTTTTCACTAAGCTTTCCCCGCATTTATCTCGTCAGACAAATCAAAGACACATAGGATCAGTGTGTGATGAACAATAAGGCTTCTCTGATGCGTATCTGACATATTATTATTATTATTAGGAATGTTACAGACTCCTAGTCTACTTGTCTTCACCTCTTTTATTTAATACGTACGTCTAGCTCTCCTCCTTGCTGCTGTAAAGCCTCCCTTTATGGGAAAATGAAGGATTTCTGTTCGTGTGAAGTGTCAAAAAAGGGAATAAAGTGAACCTTGGCACAATAAAACCAGCCGAGTCGTAACTCTAACGTCTCTGGAGACAACAGAATAAACAGTAATGGAAGTAAACAAACTTTAGAGGACACCTTGGCCTTTTCTTTTGGCGTTCAAAGAAGATCTACATGATATAGTCTGAGCACTATTCTGATTCATGCTCCGGGTTCATCTCAAAGCAGCAGAAAAACTGTCAATGAGACGATTCTTTTATAAATCCATCTTTTGTTCGATCCTCATCCACTGTACAGTCTTAAGTGTTATTTCATGTTAAAAGTACATAAATATACCCCTATTTCCTTTATTTACTTCACGATAGAGTGCCACTGTGACGCGTCCTAAAACCCGGAAGTAAGTTAGCATTTGACCACTTCCGGTTCCTTCGACAAAAACCAAAGCAATCTCTCCATAGGGTTTAGGAAAATCGTTGGAAATCAGGTCTGTGGTTGAAACACATTGAAGAGACGGATCACGTTTTGTTCAGCCGGATAATCTCCACATGTCTAGCCTACTTTTATCATTTTCGAATCATAAATCTAATCGATAGATTTATGATCGAATGAACCGGTTTTAGGACGCGTCACTGTGGCACTCTATGGCACAGTTTAGTTGAATACTCGATGCTGATTGGTCAATTTGGACATTCAGGAGGTCTGTTTCTTTCAGCGAGCAGACCGTTGCTAAGGAGAACAGACCGTTGCTATGGAGAACAGACCGTTGCTAGGGAGAGCAGACCGTTGCTAAGGAGAACAGACCATTGCTAAGAAGAACAGACCGTTACTAAGGAGTATAGACCGTTGCTAAGGAAAACTCACCGTTACTAGGGAGAACAGACCGCTGCTAAGAAGAACAGACCCTTGCTAGGGAGAACAGACCGTTGCTAAGGAGGACTGTGTGCGCAGAAAGAAGTTCCGGTTAATTTAACAACACAGGAAGTAGGGTAATTTTGGAAGAACCAGCTCGAGTGCCCTAGAATTAGAAAGTATGCAGCCGGAAAAAATCTTCCTCACAGAGCCCCTCCTCCAACACACACGAACGCGCACACGACCAATGAGGGCACGAGATGAGTTTGTGCACAGATGGAAGGCTGACAGGCAGGTAGGCCATCCAGTTACTTTAGCCGGGCCGGCTCAGATGATTGTTCGTGCTTTTTAAAGCGCTACGGCTTCCACAGATTATATTTTTTTATGGATTTTTTGTCAAAGCACTTCAGATATTCATTGCTATCGGGATGTTAAGAGCATTCCATGGAATATAACAAAAAGTGTTTCTGAAGTGAATTACCTACCCCACCTTTAAGACATGTTAATTTTAGCCTTACAGCAATATATCGGCAACAGAGGGCTTTGTGTGAAATGATGGGATATATTTGACTAAACGTAAGAAAGCCCCACCCCCTTTTTGACTGTCTAACAGTAATATAACGTCAGATAGGCCCTTTTTTACCCGCTAGAAAGAGCCATCGAATATAAAGCGAGAGAGATGAGATCCAGGTAATAAAACCAGGTCTAATAAAAATCAATATCTGGATCAGAGCGTGCCGACTCCACTAAACTCCCAAATCACTGTAGAGTCACTTTCCACTTAGGGTGACAAAAGCCGGCGCTCAATCTAATTCCACTTTAAGCTCAGCCTTCCGAAAAAGGTACATTGGTGAAACGCTGAAAACTAACGCTCCGTAATCACGCTGAGGAACCGTTAAGGAGGACGAGACGAGAGGAGAATCACAGATCCATATTACAGAAAAGGAATAATAAAGATGGATGATCACGGGTCGGTGTCGCTGGATCTAATTCATCCTGAGGAAGGACACACACAGTTGATGCCTCCCATCAGGATGCTTTGTCTCTTATAAGTGGACAGCTATATATCTAAGCACGCTCCCTCCCCGTCTTCTACCCTTCTTGTTGTTATATTAATATAAAGTACACATGTTCAGTTTGGACGAGACTCGCTTTATTCTTCATTTGAAGCTTTTACAACATTTACTGTTAGAACAATCTCCCTGGTCCCCGGCTTGAGCTTGAATCTCAGGATCCATGTATCTGTGGTCCTCTCCAGAATGGAAGTAGTCATCACATACAGAGCATCAACTAGTTCCTGAACAGTGTCCTTCACATGCTGATATCCAAGAGAGGGAGTTCCACAGTCACAAGATGGAGGAATAGAAAGCAGTATTCAATGTTTGCTTCAGATTAGCTCCATGTCAGAAATGATCATGCTTGTCATATGTCTCTCTCCATAGAGGCTGAATCATCATGTTAATCACATAGCTATCATATGCCTCAAACAGTCCTGATGCTCTTCTAGGTAATCACACATCCTGTCATGTTCACAGCTACAGTTGATACCTTTGATAGCATGTTGCTCTCATGTTGGAAGAGGACATTCAGGATGTTCCCAACAGTTACCTTCAGTGGGAACGCTGGTTGGTGATTGGGTGGTGGAGCCTGTCTCCCCCCCAGTCGCCTCTCTGATCCTGGCTGTAGTTCTGGAGGAGGCGGAGGTGGTGAAGGGGTAGAGATGGGTGGTGTCCATGATGTCACACAGCTTGTCCTTGGTCTGTGAGAGGAGACATGATGTGAGTTAGCTCCAACACACTGTTTACTGTTCGATTATTATGTTTCATTTATCTAGAGCTTTATCTGCTATCTCACCTCATCTGGACAGCTGTTGTCCACCCAGTCCTGCCGATGGCGGTCAAATCCACTGGAGCATCTGAGGGGAGACAAGACACATCTTTAGCCATATAGAAGAAGCTTAATATTCACCTTATTTAGCGCCAATACTTCTCCCACTTCTGGTTCAAAACGTCCTCTCGGATGAGGACAGTTGAATAACTCTGTAGAGTCTTGTGGTGTAGAGTCCCTCTTATGAAAAGAGGACACTTTATAATAACTAGTTAACCAGAGACCAAGTCAGATAACCGGTGAGCTGTTTACGTTACCCAAAGCTAGTGAGTAAACGTTAGCTTCTACTTTACAGGTTAGCTAACGTTTGGTATCTATCTAACTCTAACTAGTCGGCTAACGAAATCCAGCCATCTAGTTAGCTATGGCCTGTTGTCATTTAAATATGAGTTATTATTTAACCCCTTATGGTTAGCCGTGCATCTTGGACCTGTGCCTACGTTCAGACAGTGAGATGTGACCGCTCACAGCTCCAAACATCAACGTAAAGTCCCAGATATCACTTTTTTTGGATAAAGTAATCCCATATTGGAGATCCAAATAGTTAGTGTCTCACCTTTAAAGTGTCATGACTTAATAACAGTTCATTTAAAAGCCTGAAAGCAGTTTCTTTGGGAAGTAAAGGTCGATGAAGCTGGTGACGATATAGCAGTTTCACTCTAACTGGAAATACCAACACGAAACAAAGACGGGACAGATTTAAAAAAGTTCAAAAACAAAGTTAGGATCCTATTTTCTACACCCTACTTTTACTACAGTGAGGTTTACAAAGAGAGGCAGGAAGGAAGTTTAGATGGAACTGATGGATGTGTGCTTAGAGATGAGAAGGCCAGGGAAAGAGCACATCTCTTCAGGTGCGTCCAGGTGTTTGGAGATGAGACGAACAAGCATCTCTCTGCCGGCAGGAACCAGGTTGTGTTCGGATGTGAGACCGTAGTGTCTCGAGGGTTTGGAAGTGCTATTGACCGCTTGCTCCTCAGGATGTTGTTTCTTTGGGAGCGGTTCGATAACACGTGTCTTTATAAAGGTAGTGTGATGGACGGCCTCTCAGATCTTATTTGCACCGTCTGAAGTTCAGGGAGAAACGGGTGGTGCTGGGAAATAAGGGAGAGGCTAATCCTCCGTGACTCGCCCGCAGGTTCCTGTCTTAGTTTGCAAAGCAGATCACTTTTAATCTGTCGGGTCGACTGCTAAGTATTGCTCGTTTCAGCTGGGAGACGTACAGAGAAATGCACACCAACGACAACGACCCATAACCAACTATATGCGAATAACACATAACAATAGCTGCATGTAAAGGAGTCCATCTCCATCTTTTCTCTAATCGTCCCATTTCTCTCATTTCCGCCCCAAAAGTCCTTCGTTCATTTAGGAGAGACAGATTCCTCACTTTGATCCCAGACTGCTTTCTCTAAACCTCCCGAGAGGGAAAGGGAAAGGAAGTCGAATGAGACGCGTGTTGTGTTTCTACTGGAAGGCGTCCGGAGACACGTGAGTTTCATTAGAGGCGTTTCATTTGAATATAAATGAGCTCATGAGAGCACTGGGTTTCATTCCTTCCGTTTGAGAAGCAGGGTCCAAACCTTTGAGTTCATGCTGTTATTCATCGTGTCCTTAGTACTTCTATCTACTTAGAGGTATACTCCTTTAGGAATGAGTCCTAAAACCCTGAAATTACTTTGCATTTCAGAACTTCCTGTCCCGCCTTCACTGCTTCTTTGAATGCTCTTTTTTGAGTCATTATAAAAACAAGAAATGCTAAAATGTGAACCACACTAGTCTTCTACAGTATGTTAGCAGAATTAACGACCAGTCAGCTCTACTAATGCATTCTGAGTCATTCCTGAAGTCTCACTGTAGTTTCTACGCCATCAGAAACGTACGATTTGACACCAAGGTCCTTCATTTAGGGCAAGGAAAGGAGATTTATGGCAAAACAGGACCATAACTGTGGTTTCTGAGAGGCTAACGGGGTTTCTGAGAGGCTGAGAGGCTGACAGGGTTTCTGAGAGGCTAACGGGGTTTCTGAGAGGCTGAGAGGCTAACGGGGTTTCTGAGAGGCTGAGAGGCTAACGGGGTTTCTGAGAGGCTAACGGGGTTTCTGAGAGGCTGAGAGGCTAACGGGGTTTCTGAGAGGCTAACAGGGTTTCTGAGAGGCTGAGAGGCTAACGGGGTTTCTGAGAGGCTAACAGGGTTTCTGAGAGGCTGAGAGGCTAACGGGGTTTCTGAGAGGCTGAGAGGCTAACAGGGTTTCTGAGAGGCTGAGAGGCTGACAGGGTTTCTGAGAGGCTGAGAGGCTAACAGGGTTTCTGAGAGGCTGAGAGGCTGACAGGGTTTCTGAGAGGCTAACAGGGTTTCTGAGAGGCTGAGAGGCTAACAGGGTTCCTGAGAGGCTGAGAGGCTAACAGGGTTTCTGAGAGGCTGAGAGGCTAACAGGGTTTCTGAGAGGCTGAGAGGCTGACGGGGTTTCTGAGAGGCTGAGAGGCTAACAGGGTTTCTGAGAGGCTAACAGGGTTTCTGAGAGGCTGAGAGGCTAACAGGGTTCCTGAGAGGCTGAGAGGCTAACAGGGTTTCTGAGAGGCTAACAGGGTTTCTGAGAGGCTGAGAGGCTGACGGGGTTTCTGAGAGGCTGAGAGGCTAACAGGGTTTCTGATAGGCTGAGAGGCTAACAGGGTTTCTGAGAGGCTGAGAGGCTAACGGGGTTTCTGAGAGGCTGAGAGGCTAACGGGGTTTCTGAGAGGCTAACGGGGTTTCTGAGAGGCTGAGAGGCTGACAGGGTTTCTGAGAGGCTGAGAGGCTGACAGGGTTTCTGAGAGGCTGAGAGGCTAACGGGGTTTCTGAGAGGCTGAGAGGCTAACAGGGTTTCTGAGAGGCTGAGAGGCTGACAGGGTTTCTGAGAGGCTGAGAGGCTGACAGGGTTTCTGAGAGGCTAACAGGGTTTCTGAGAGGCTGAGAGGCTAACAGGGTTCCTGAGAGGCTGAGAGGCTAACAGGGTTTCTGAGAGGCTGAGAGGCTAACGGGGTTTCTGAGAGGCTGAGAGGCTGACGGGGTTTCTGAGAGGCTGAGAGGCTAACAGGGTTTCTGAGAGGCTGAGAGGCTAACAGGGTTTCTGAGAGGCTGAGAGGCTGACAGGGTTTCTGAGAGGCTGAGAGGCTAACAGGGTTTCTGAGAGGCTGAGAGGCTAACAGGGTTTCTGAGAGGCTGAGAGGCTGACAGGGTTTCTGAGAGGCTAACAGGGTTTCTGAGAGGCTGAGAGGCTAACAGGGTTTCTGAGAGGCTGAGAGGCTGACGGGGTTTCTGAGAGGCTGAGAGGCTAACGGGGTTTCTGAGAGGCTGAGAGGCTAACAGGGTTTCTGAGAGGCTGAGAGGCTAACAGGGTTTCTGAGAGGCTGAGAGGCTAACAGGGTTTCTGAGAGGCTGAGAGGCTAACGGGGTTTCTGAGAGGCTGAGAGGCTGACAGGGTTTCTGAGAGGCTGACAGGGTTTCTGAGAGGCTGACAGGGTTTCTGAGAGGCTGAGAGGCTAACGGGGTTTCTGAGAGGCTGAGAGGCTAACAGGGTTTCTGAGAGGCTGAGAGGCTGACAGGGTTTCTGAGAGGCTGACAGGGTTTCTGAGAGGCTGACAGGGTTTCTGAGAGGCTGAGAGGCTAACGGGGTTTCTGAGAGGCTGAGAGGCTAACAGGGTTTCTGAGAGGCTGAGAGGCTAACAGGGTTTCTGAGAGGCTGAGAGGCTAACAGGGTTTCTGAGAGGCTGAGAGGCTAACAGGGTTTCTGATAGGCTGAGAGGCTAACAGGGTTTCTGAGAGGCTGAGAGGCTAACGGGGTTTCTGAGAGGCTGAGAGGCTAACAGGGTTTCTGAGAGGCTGAGAGGCTAACAGGGTTTCTGAGAGGCTGAGAGGCTGACAGGGTTTCTGAGAGGCTAACAGGGTTTCTGAGAGGCTGACAGGGTTTCTGAGAGGCTGAGAGGCTGACAGGGTTTCTGAGAGGCTAACAGGGTTTCTGAGAGGCTGACAGGGTTTCTGAGAGGCTGAGAGGCTAACGGGGTTTCTGAGAGGCTGAGAGGCTAACGGGGTTTCTGAGAGGCTGAGAGGCTAACAGGGTTTCTGAGAGGCTGAGAGGCTAACGGGGTTTCTGAGAGGCTGAGAGGCTAACAGGGTTTCTGAGAGGCTGAGAGGCTAACAGGGTTTCTGAGAGGCTGAGAGGCTAACAGGGTTTCTGAGAGGCTGAGAGGCTAACAGGGTTTCTGAGAGGCTGAGAGGCTAACGGGGTTTCTGAGAGGCTGAGAGGCTAACAGGGTTTCTGAGAGGCTGAGAGGCTGACAGGGTTTCTGAGAGGCTGACAGGGTTTCTGAGAGGCTGAGAGGCTAACAGGGTTTCTGAGAGGCTAACGGGGTTTCTGAGAGGCTGAGAGGCTGACAGGGTTTCTGAGAGGCTAACGGGGTTTCTGAGAGGCTGAGAGGCTAACAGGGTTTCTGAGAGGCTGAGAGGCTAACAGGGTTTCTGAGAGGCTAACGGGGTTTTCAAATCCTCTAAAGGAGTTAAGTGCCAATTGTAGTTCTTTATTCCACTTTTGAAGGATTTCCCTGGTTCAGTTATCTGCAGCACTAAAAAGCCATGTATTGTCTCTGAGCTGCCCTTCAGATGTTGCCTTCGACTGACGAACCTCTGTCTGAACACTAAAAGTTACCGGATGCAGGTTTATTTCAGTACTTTTGAGAAAGTCAACGTCCTGTGACCTCGTCAGAACCTCTCAGCTCATCGGATTGTTCTCTCCGCGCCTCTCATTAACCCCCTGGTTTGAATTAGCGCCTGCTTTAAAGCGTGCTTCAAAGGAAGTGCAGGGTACAAAGAGGGAGACATTAACACAGTGAGTAAGCTAATTAAAATGCAGCTTAATGAGATCAGTGCTCAAAGCATGCAGCGTCTCTCCATGACGTCGCTGAGGGGAAACATGGCCACATACTGTTGGTTAGCTCATCTCTGAAAGAGCATTTCTGCTCATTTCTAAGGTTTAATGTCAGCAGTGTGTGCCTCTGCTGTGACATGCTGGCCTCTGCTGTGACATGCTGGCCTCTGTGACATGCTGGCCTCTGCTGTGACATGCTGGCCTCTGCTGTGACATGCTGGCCTCTGCTGTGACATGCTGGCCTCTGCTGTGACATGCTGGCCTCTGCTGTGACATGCTGGCCTCTGTGACATGCTGGCCTCTGTGACATGCTGGCCTCTGCTGTGACATGCTGGCCTCTGTGACATGCTGGCCTCTGCTGTGACATGCTGGCCTCTGTGACATGCTGGCCTCTACTGTGACATGCTGGCCTCTGTTGTGACATGCTGGCCTCTGTGACATGCTGGCCTCTACTGTGACATGCTGGCCTCTGTGACATGCTGGCCTCTGTGACATGCTGGCCTCTGCTGTGACATGCTGGCCTCTGCTGTGACATGCTGGCCTCTGCTGTGACATGCTGGCCTCTGTGACATGCTGGCCTCTACTGTGACATGCTGGCCTCTGCTGTGACATGCTGGCCTCTACTGTGACATGCTGGCCTCTGCTGTGACATGCTGGCCTCTGTGACATGCTGGCCTCTACTGTGACATGCTGGCCTCTGTGACATGCTGGCCTCTGCTGTGACATGCTGGCCTCTACTGTGACATGCTGGCCTCTGCTGTGACATGCTGGCCTCTGCTGTGACATGCTGGCCTCTACTGTGACATGCTGGCCTCTGCTGTGACATGCTGGCCTCTACTGTGACATGCTGGCCTCTGCTGTGACATGCTGGCCTCTGCTGTGACATGCTGGCCTCTACTGTGACATGCTGGCCTCTGCTGTGACATGCTGGCCTCTGTGACATGCTGGCCTCTACTGTGACATGCTGGCCTCTGCTGTGACATGCTGGCCTCTACTGTGACATGCTGGCCTCTGCTGTGACATGCTGGCCTCTGTGACATGCTGGCCTCTACTGTGACATGCTGGCCTCTGCTGTGACATGCTGGCCTCTACTGTGACATGCTGGCCTCTACTGTGACATGCTGGCCTCTGCTGTGACATGCTGGCCTCTACTGTGACATGCTGGCCTCTGCTGTGACATGCTGGCCTCTACTGTGACATGCTGGCCTCTACTGTGACATGCTGGCCTCTGCTGTGACATGCTGGCCTCTACTGTGACATGCTGGCCTCTGTGACATGCTGGCCTCTGCTGTGACATGCTGGCCTCTGCTGTGACATGCTGGCCTCTACTGTGACATGCTGGCCTGCTTTAATGATCTTGTCTTTAAATATCCAACGATATCCACTTTAATATGGCATAAAACAGAGAAAAGCAGCTTTTGAGAGGCTGAAACGTGTGTTTGTGTGCGAGATGTTTATGATCCTTTAATGGTTTTGCTAGAAAACAGTGATAAACGCCCTAAAAATCAAAAATATCTCTTTAAATGTGTTGTTTTCTCAATGAAAACCTCAACATATCCTCTTTAATTTGATATAAATAAGAGGTGAAAACATGGATTTTAGCGTTTTCAGACCATTTACATCACATGTCTCAAACTCAAGGCCCGGGGGCCAAATCAGGCCCTTGGTGGATTTAATTTCGGCCCTCAGGATCATTTCTAATTCCTATTAGATCTGGCCCTCCGGTATATTGCACGCACACCTTCACTCCATCCTGAGGGTCTCCTCAGCTCAGAGCCTGAGCCCAAACATTGATGACCTTGCCCCCAAGATGAGATGCCGAGTATCTGAACTAGCATCACAGAGCAGCACACTGAGTTTAATGGATGTTGTTTTTATAGGCAATCATTGAAGCTTTGTTAGTTCCAGGTTTAATATGTGCAATAAGTTCATTTCAATACATTTTGCAGTAAACATTGAACCAGTCCGGCCCTCCACTAGTACCCATTTTTTAACGTTGGCCCTCTGAGTATTTGAGTTTGACCCCCCTGCTCTACATGCACACGAACTTATAGAACACATCCTAAAAGCCGCAGAGGGCCTCTTTAATGCAGGAAATGTGTGAAATGTATCCCATGTTTAGACATCAGGACGACTCCACTTGGTCAGTATAAGACACACCTGGGAGCCACGGAGCTGCTTTATTCTGCATAAAGCCGTCTGAGAGCATCTCATTCAGCTCAACATGTATTCAGCTCACACCTGTTCAGCCAGCCTCAGCTTCTCCTCCCCTCCTCCCTGCAGAGCACTTCAAAGCAAAGATCATATTTGAGCAGCTAAAGAAGTGTTGGCGTTTCCCCGAGAACATCCTGACAGCTGGACGTTTTGATGTTCTGACGTTCCGACGTTTTGACGTTCTGACGTTCTGACGTTTTGACGTTCCGACGTTTTGACGTTTTGACGTTCTGACGTTCTGACGTTTTGACGTTCCGACGTTTTGACGTTTTGACGTTCTGACGTTTTGACGCTCCGACGTTTTGACGTTCTGACGTTCTGACGTTTTGACGTTTCGACGTTTTGACGTTTTGACGTTCTGACGTTTTGACGTTTTGACGTTTTGACGTTCCGACGTTTTGACGTTCTGACGTTCTGACGTTTTGACGTTCTGACGTTCTGACGTTCTGACGTTCTGACGTTTTGACGTTCTGACGTTCTGACGTTTTGAAGTTCTGACGTTCTGACGTTTTGACGTTCCGACGTTTTGACGTTTTGACGTTCTGACGCTCCGACGTTTTGACGTTCCGACGTTTTGACGTTCTGACGTTCTGACGTTTTGACGTTCTGACGTTTTGACGTTTTGACGTTCTGACGTTCTGACGTTCTGACGTTCTGACGTTCTGACGTTCTGACGTTTCGACGTTTTGACGTTCTGACGTTTTGACGCTCCGATGTTTTGACGTTCTGACGTTTTGACGTTCCAACGTTTTGACGTTCCGACGTTTTGACGTTTTGACGTTCCGACGTTTTGACGTTTTGACGTTTTGACGTTCCGACGTTTTGACGTTCTGACGTTTTGACGTTTTGACGTTCTGACGTTTTGACGTTCTGACGTTCTGACGTTTTGACGTTCTGACGTTCTGACGTTTTGACGTTTTGACGTTCTGACGTTCTGACGTTTTGACGTTTTGACGTTCCGACGTTCCGACGTTCCAACGTTTTTGACGTTTTGACGTTCTGACGTTTTGACGTTCCGACGTTTTGACGTTTTGACGTTCTGACGTTCTGATGTTCTGATGTTCTGTGGAGAACGTTTGAGAGGAGGAGGGATTATGGAGGAAAGAGTTCTGGAGCTGAGTGCTAAGGAACGTAGCACCGATGCATGTTGTGACACATGCAGTTTAGAGATGCTTTTCTGTCTGGGTTTTGCATCCAATAAAAGTCTCCTCAATCTTTTAGAGAGTAAATGGAAGAAATGGATCAGTTATGACACTGTGGGAAAAGGCTGAGGCTTTTCAGGAGACTACACAATACATCTGTCTGCACGTCGTAACCATGACTGCTGCATTTCACTTTGATGTTTCTTTGATTTCATTGTCTTTTATTTATGACACTGTTTTCTATCATCGGTATAAGCCAAGAAAAGCCACAAGTACAACGTGATGTTTCTGTTTCTGCATTAAATACAAACAAGTCAAAACTAAAGTTTAAAAATAAAGAACAGTCTCTTAAAGAGTCCTTGTTGTGCTTGTTGTAGTTGTTCCTCTCCTGTAGTGTCTTCTATAGGTGTTGGGTTAAATCCTTCCAGAAGGTCAAAGAAAGCGTTCTGTATGCTCTGGAACAATTAGGAAATCCACAGAAGTATAACCAACTATAACCTATTCATGCCTTTCTCACTCAAAAAACCATTATAGGAACTTAAACATCTCCAAAAACATCCATATATACTGTAGGGGCTTTGATCTAGGTGGCGCTGTTGAGCCATTTTGCCCCGTGCTAATCCTACTTTAAGTACATTTTCACCAGGTTTCCGCACCTTCCCAACATGTTTAAGCTTTTAAATGTGTGAGTCTCTTTCTGAGTGATCATGGTCCCCCTCTGGATTTCAATAGGGTGCTAAAACCTGACTTTATTGGGGCTTTTGACCCTAAAAACCAGCCCCACCTGTTGAGGCGATGGCACCAGCTGCAGTTGAAGTTGATCTGAGAGGAAATGCATTCTCCACAGCTGGTGAACTGCAGACAGGCTGGAGAGGGGAGAGGAGACGGGTCAACAACTCGATCAATATGCTGGAAAACAAACGCTCTCATCGACAAATGACGTTATTTGCAGATCATCAGTCCTGCTGTGAACGCTGAACTGCTGGATACCCAAACGTTTTAAGATAGAAATGTATAGATAAATGTATAGTAGGGGTCCTAACACATAGAAGCTGCCGGATGCTAACCTGAATGTGTTGGGAAATGTGCACAACTCGAATTAATAAGGATTAGTTAGCATATGCAGACAATAGTTCCACATTTGTTTGGCTGAGTTGGACAGTTTTGGAGGGGTTTTGGGGGTTATTGAGGCTGTTGAGTCAATTTCTGACACTTTCAGGGTCAAATATGACAGTTTAACCCAGAAAGAGGCCATATCTGTACGCCCAGTAGGAGGATTTTGATGAATTTTGGTTGGATTTGGGAGATTTAGGGGACTCTGGATCATCTGAAATGGACAGATTGCTTATTTATTTGAAGAATAATTGTCCACAGCAGAGGTGATAATGTTCATCTGGTCGCACCACTACTCATGTTAGTCAAAATCAGCCCACATAGAGTACAAATATGGCTACTTTCTGGTTAAAACTGCTATTTTTTTATCCTGATAATTTCAGAAATGGGTTCAGCATCCCCGATAACCCCCAAAACCACTGAGAAACTGTCCGAATCGGCCAAATATCAACTATTGTCCACATGCTATACTGCTAATTAATGCTAATTAATGCTAATTAATGCTAATTGTACTAATTGCCCAACAGGTTAACACTCGGCAGTTTCTATGTGCTGGAGACCCTTCTATACATTTCTATCATCACACTTTAGGGTATTCAACATGTTCGGGGTTCAGATACTAAGGAGTCCATTTATTAACACTGACGGCTTATAAAGTTGTTCATAGATATTATTTGACACCCCTGAAATCGTTTAGAACGGTCTTAACTCAGGACAATACATGTTGGAAATGTAATAGAGGAGTGGGCACATTTCGATCGGCTGCATTTATTTATAAAATGTGAAAAATGGCAATGAAAGAACGGCTGTTTCAATAAAGCCTCCTTACTGGCTAGAGGCATCATTTCCACGGCGGTGAAGTTGGTGATCTTCGTCTTCGTCAGCTCCACGCGATGATACTCGTAGATCGTCCTCCTTCTGACGTCTGCATTAAAGGAGGGAGAAAGAGAAACAGAGATAACAAACCGGGCCCTGAAGAAAGAGAGGAGGACGCTGCTCTCTACTCGGACGTCAGCCCACTATCTGGTGAAGAGACGGCAGCAATTTCCCCCGAGAGACGACTTCAATCAGACCGCGAGGAAAAGAGCTGCCTTCCTGTTATCTGTCATCAGCGGGGGAGATGGAGGGGTGATTGAACACATCTTTGGTTTCTATAACTCAAAAGGGCTTCAGGAAAAAGGGCTCTTCCACACATCTGCACTGCTATGGAGCGGCATCAAAGACAGCCTGAGTTAGAGCCAGAGAGGACGGTTTCTGTCACGCCATGTTCCTGACTTTACTTTTTACGGTTGAGTATTCATACGTTCTGCATTCTCTGCTCTCCATCTTGACGGTAAACAGATCTGAAAGTAACTCTGAGTGTAATCCAAACCACGATTGAGAGAGTAAATGTGAAGCATGGATCACCGAGATGCTCGACCAATGAGCTACGAAATTGAAATTCAATACAGATGTACAGCTTGAACAGACAGTTGTTTTAAAGAGTCCTCTCCTGCTGATGTTCAGGTGTATATCAGTATGTAATGTCTCTACTTTAAAGAGTCCTCTCCTGCTGATGTTCAGGTGTATATCAGTATGTAGTGTCTCTACTTTAAAGAGTCCTCTCCTGCTGATGTTCAGGTGTATATCAGTATGTAATGTCTCTACTTTAAAGAGTCCTCTCCTGCTGATGTTCAGGTGTATATCAGTATGTAGTGTCTCTACTTTAAAGAGTCCTCTCCTGCTGATGTTCAGGTGTATATCAGTATGTAGTGTCTCTACTTTAAAGAGTCCTCTCCTGCTGATGTTCAGGTGTATGTCAGTATGTAGTGTCTCTACTTTAAAGAGTCCTCTCCTGCTGATGTTCAGGTGTATGTCAGTATGTAGTGTCTCTACTTTAAAGAGTCCTCTCCTGCTGATGTTCAGGTGTATATCAGTATGTAGTGTCTCTACTTTAAAGAGTCCTCTCCTGCTGATGTTCAGGTGTATGTCAGTATGTAGTGTCTCTACTTTAAAGAGTCCTCTCCTGCTGATGTTCAGGTGTATGTCAGTATGTAGTGTCTCTACTTTAAAGAGTCCTCTCCTGCTGATGTTCAGGTGTATATCAGTATGTAGTGTCTCTACTTTAAAGAGTCCTCTCCTGCTGATGTTCAGGTGTATATCAGTATGTAGTGTCTCTACTTTAAAGAGTCCTCTCCTGCTGATGTTCAGGTGTATATCAGTATGTAGTGTCTCTACTTTAAAGAGTCCTCTCCTGCTGATGTTCAGGTGTATATCAGTATGTAGTGTCTCTACTTTAAAGAGTCCTCTCCTGCTGATGTTCAGGTGTATATCAGTATGTAATGTCTCTACTTTAAAGAGTCCTCTCCTGCTGATGTTCAGGTGTATATCAGTATGTAGTGTCTCTACTTTAAAGAGTCCTCTCCTGCTGATGTTCAGGTGTATATCAGTATGTAGTGTCTCTACTTTAAAGAGTCCTCTCCTGCTGATGTTCAGGTGTATATCAGTATGCAGTGTCTCTCCTGTGATGTTTCCGTGCTTTTCAGACCGTATGCACAGAAACGTATAGAACGCAGTAAAGGGAAGGGGAACCCCCCAAACAGCAGAAAGGGACCCTTTAAAACCATTCAACTGAACCTAACCCTCTCCTCGTCTCTCCTCGTGGATTAAACCTGTGTGTTGTTCTTCTCATGTGACTGGATGCTGCTTCCATCACACTCCAGACGTCTGATCAAAGCACAACATGAGAGGCAGCAACCTGAGAGTAAAAGCTCCCTCTGGTGAAGGGATTATCTTTGCACTAATGACTCGATAGAGGTCACATGGAGGTCATCTACCCGTCCTGAAGCTATTGAAGTTGGGGTAGATTGTAGAGCCTCTGGTGTGGAAGGAAACCAAGAATTTAGATCCAACAGACACAGAAATAAAAGTCTTATTCAAGCCGTTTTAAGATGTCTTACTATCTGAAATATGGGTTTCTTTCCTCTCATTGGAAGGTGCAGGTGTGTGGACCCAAAGGTAGCATCTCCCTGGTTTGCCTCCACAAAAAAGCAATGGGATTTCTCCATGAGATTTGGGATTATTTCAGGACCTTTCTGACATTGTCAGGGTACGAAAATACAGTTTTGGCCATATTTGTTCTCTCCATGGACTGAATTTGATGACTTCATGGTGGATGTTGAAGATTAAGGGGACTCCGGGTCATTTGGATTGGACAGATTGCTTATTTATTGGAAAAACAATTCTCCAAGTTAGAAATAATATGCTCTCTGTATCAAATGGTCCAACACTACTCATGTTAGTCAACGATCCGCCCACGGAGAGAACAGATATATATCCACGTTCTGGACATTTTTGATCCTGAAAAGGTCAGAAATGGATTCAGAATCCTCCTCAATAACCCCAAAACCACTTCCAGATCAGTCGTTCATGATACTGACACGTATAGTAAGTACCTGGCTCTCACTGTAATGGATTAAACACTTTGGCAAATCTACCTTAGGGTTGCCTTCCGATCCATCGTATCTTCAAACACTAGGCATCATTTCTTCAGTTGTGAACGGTCCGCTGGGTTTGGCTCTCAGGTTGTTTGATGGCTTGAGTTTGAATTCCCAGCTGATGTTGCAGCAGACACAGTTTGATCCATTCCTCACATTTCTTAATCACAGAAACCAAACCCTCTAAATGTCTGTTCGTCATTTGTTCAGAGCAGTCCTCACAGTCTCCTGCAGCAGCTGAGATGAACACGCTTTGTCTTCCTGTTGTGCAACAAGCAGGCGATGTTTGCAAAGTGCAGGTCCATGTCTGAAGCTACAGGGCAGGAATGACATCATGCACCTGTCAGTACAAAGGCCTGATGATCCGTCCGTGCACACAGCAAGCGTCCTGAAGCTGCTCTAACAGGAGATGGATGGGAATGACCTGCAGGGGTTGTCATGGAGATGTTGGCCATACCAGCTCCTTCCTACCGGGCTGCAGGCTGCACCGTGAGGAGGAGCTCTAACTAACTTCAGTGACTCAGGAGTAATTAACAGATCAGGTTCAAGCACATGTTCAAACCTGGGATTAATAAACGCTCTCAAAGCTATCAGTCCACAGAGATGAATGTTTTCAGTCTGTGTTCAGCGTTTAGCTTTCTTATCTGATCCTACTTGTTCTTTTTCTATTACTGACTAACTAAGATGTGTCCATTGTTTCTCTGTTCTGCAGCAACTCCACGGCTGCCTTGTTCAAACCAGGGAGAAGCTAATCGTGCTAAAGCCGGCTAGCATGGTGGTTCGGAGCAACCAGGAAACAGAGGATGCTGGGTAAACTGAAAGAGAGGAAGGAGGAGAGCTCCAGA
Organism: Notothenia rossii; assembly: GCF_949606895.1. Lineage (NCBI taxonomy): Eukaryota > Metazoa > Chordata > Actinopteri > Perciformes > Nototheniidae > Notothenia > Notothenia rossii. The sequence continues at coordinate 23,560,125 of NC_136911.1, read as the reverse complement.
CGTATGGAGAAAATCAGATGTAACCCCACTTCCTCCTCTCATCACGGACAACGTAGGATCGCTGGCTAATGGACGAGCTAGGAGTTAGCTAGGAGTATCTGTGGTGTAGTTTAAAGAGTTTTACAGGAACATGGCTGCACCTTTCATTCATCAAGGCTTCCTTCAGGTCCTCCATGAGTCTTTTAGCCGAGAGCGCTGTGTCCTCGTGGCTGAAATCATCTTTATTGCACATTTTTACATCAGCTTTTATATAAATAAGATATATTTGGTGCACCTGACGTGAAAGCCATTTTCTTCTCTGTGTTCTGATTCGGAGAAATAAGGTATTTCAAAGCGTGGTGGTTTCCTGAGAGGCAGAAAAGCACCATTTCAGATGCAATGGTTTCACTTGAATAACTGGAAATGATGTCTTCACTTCCTATGTTTTACACTTGTATTTAATATTCCATTCCTTACACACTTAATGTAATGATATCCTACTTTTAAATTGTGTTGGCTGTAATGTAGCCCTTGTGTTTACAGTCTACAGATGTTAACCTTTCACTGTCAACACGTTTTGTTTATTTTCTTTCTCTAGGCCTTCTGTTAGCACGCTGCCGTCTCGAAACAACTCTCATAATTGTGATCTCCAAAGTAAATCTTCTCTTATCTTTAAAACACGTTGGACCGAAGTGAGAAAGCTCTCCAGAGATGTCTTTTCTCCAGAACAACACCTCAGCTTCCATCATGGTTTCATCACCCAAACACACTCTGGTGTCATCATCTTCAGTCGACTCGTCACTCAGCAGACCTTCAAAGTGTTTTGGGAAGTTGTCTCTCTCTACCAGATGTAGCTGTAATCGCCTCCCGATGAAAAACAGCCCTTCTTATGAGCTAAGGTTGAACTCAATGGCGTCCAAGTCTCACACACAGGTCTAAATGACTGAATAAATCACATCTGATAACTCCTTATGACGGCAGACTGAGAGTCAGGGAGGGGGGGGTTTGAAGAGTCGCTCCTTTTGCTCACATTCAATCAAAGTGTAATGGGGTGTAAGTAGAGACTGAAAGCAAATGGGAGATCTGGAGCTGAGAGAGAAAAACGTCAGATCTGTGAGGACACGTTTAGAAATGGTGGATAAAAAGCTGAGGAAACGACGTAGGGAGATAATAGACCTCTTTGGGACTCTTTAAAGTAGAGACACGACATACTGATATACACCTGAACCTCAGCAGGAGAGGACTCTTTAAAGTAGAGACACTACATACTGATATACACCTGAACATCAGCAGGAGAGGACTCTTTAAAGTAGAGACACTACATACTGATATACACCTGAACATCAACAGGAGAGGACTCTTTAAAGTAGAGACACTACACACTGATATACACCTAAACATCAGCAGGAGAGGACTCTTTAAAGTAGAGACACTACATACTGATATACACCTGAACATCTGCAGGAGAGGACTCTTTAAAGTAGAGACACTACATACTGATATACACCTGAACATCAGCAGGAGAGGACTCTTTAAAGTAGAGACAGTACATACTGATATACACCTGAACATCAGCAGGAGAGGACTCTTTAAAGTAGAGACACTACATACTGATATACACCTGAACATCAGCAGGAGAGGACTCTTTAAAGTAGAGACACTACATACTGATATACACCTGAACATCAGCAGGAGAGGACTTTTTAAAGTAGAGACACTACATACTGATATACACCTGAACATCAGCAGGAGAGGACTCTTTAAAGTAGAGACACTACATACTGATATACACCTGAACATCAGCAGGAGAGGACTCTTTAAAGTAGAGACACTACATACTGATATACACCTGAACATCAGCAGGAGAGGACTCTTTAAAGTAGAGACACTACATACTGATATACACCTGAACATCAGCAGGAGAGGACTTTTTAAAGTAGAGACACTACATACTGATATACACCTGAACATCAGCAGGAGAGGACTCTTTAAAGTAGAGACACTACATACTGATATACACCTGAACATCAGCAGGAGAGGACTCTTTAAAGTAGAGACACTACATACTGATATACACCTGAACATTAGCAGGAGAGGACTCTTTAAAGTAGAGACACTACATACTGATATACACCTGAACATCAGCAGGAGAGGACTCTTTAAAGTAGAGACACTACATACTGATATACACCTGAACATCAGCAGGAGAGGACTCTTTAAAGTAGAGACACTACATACTGATATACACCTGAACATCAGCAGGAGAGGACTCTTTAAAGTAGAGACACTACATACTGATATACACCTGAACATCAGCAGGAGAGGACTCTTTAAAGTAGAGACATTACATACTGATATACACCTGAACATCAGCAGGAGAGGACTCTTTAAAGTAGAGACACTACATACTGATATACACCTGAACATCAGCAGGAGAGGACTCTTTAAAGTAGAGACACTACATACTGATAAACACCTGAACATCAGCAGGAGAGGACTCTTTAAAGTAGAGACACTACATACTGATATACACCTGAACCTCAGCAGGAGAGGACTCTTTAAAGTAGAGACACTACATACTGATATACACCTGAACATCAACAGGAGAGGACTCTTTAAAGTAGAGACACTACACACTGATATACACCTAAACATCAGCAGGAGAGGACTCTTTAAAGTAGAGACACTACATACTGATATACACCTGAACATCAGCAGGAGAGGACTCTTTAAAGTAGAGACACTACATACTGATATACACCTGAACATCAGCAGGAGAGGACTTTTTAAAGTAGAGACACTACATACTGATATACACCTGAACATCAGCAGGAGAGGACTCTTTAAAGTAGAGACACTACATACTGATATACACCTGAACATCAGCAGGAGAGGACTCTTTAAAGTAGAGACACTACATACTGATATACACCTGAACATCAGCAGGAGAGGACTTTTTAAAGTAGAGACACTACATACTGATATACACCTGAACATCAGCAGGAGAGGACTCTTTAAAGTAGAGACACTACATACTGATATACACCTGAACATCAGCAGGAGAGGACTCTTTAAAGTAGAGACACTACATACTGATATACACCTGAACATTAGCAGGAGAGGACTCTTTAAAGTAGAGACACTACATACTGATATACACCTGAACATCAGCAGGAGAGGACTCTTTAAAGTAGAGACACTACATACTGATATACACCTGAACATCAGCAGGAGAGGACTCTTTAAAGTAGAGACACTACATACTGATATACACCTGAACATCAGCAGGAGAGGACTCTTTAAAGTAGAGACACTACATACTGATATACACCTGAACATCAGCAGGAGAGGACTCTTTAAAGTAGAGACATTACATACTGATATACAACTGAACATCAGCAGGAGAGGACTCTTTAAAGTAGAGACACTACATACTGATATACACCTGAACATCAGCAGGAGAGGACTCTTTAAAGTAGAGACACTACATACTGATAAACACCTGAACATCAGCAGGAGAGGACTCTTTAAAGTAGAGACACTACATACTGATATACACCTGAACATCAGCAGGAGAGGACTCTTTAAAGTAGAGACACTACATACTGATATACACCTGAACATCAGCAGGAGAGGACTCTTTAAAGTACTCACTGGGGATCTGCTGGATCTTGTGAACCACCACGAAGGCGTCTGATAGGCCCACTTTCACCGGATGATTGACAGAACTGATCAGGGACAAGTCGACAGGAACCTGAAAGAGAAGAGGAGGAAATCAATTACCAGAAACACAGAGATCTGACAGCTCCGACAAATCCACCATTCCTGTGTCCTCCTATACGAGGCGATATGCAACGGGTTTCTGAAGCCTGGGAAAGATGGTTTCATTCGAACTTGCTTTAAAACGTTTTTGTACCTAAAAGCACCCTGGAGTGTCTTTAGGTGTTTTGTGGGCCAATGCAGTCTGAGTAAAGGTGTACAAAATAAAAACTGAATTCATTCTTTTAGACTGATAAATGGTGTCGGATCAAATAAAAAATACATACTGAAATACAGAAAAATGACGTAAAAAAATACAGAAATACACGTTTTTTTATAGGAGGATTCACCAAATAAACTGTATTTTTCTGTGCTATTTGAACCATGTAACAATGGTTCCTTCCTCGCTGACCTGCAGACCAAATCTACCTGCAGGTACAAATACATATCCTGACCCTTCAATCAAAGAGAGGGTTGTTTTGTATAAATGACCTCTGACCTCTTTGTATGCAAACACGATCCTGCCGGTGTTGTGAAGCGTCGCCTGGAAGGTGAAGCTGCCCAGGTTGTAGTTGTCCTGCAGGTGGACGTGATCCCACTGAACCACCAGAGCAGTACCTGAAGGACACACACACACGCACGCACACACACACACACACACACACACACACACACACACACACACACACACACACACACACACACAGTAAGACCCACAGCAACACTACAGGTGAGGTGAAGGCAGTGTCTCATCACAAAATCTCTGATAACTAACGACAGTTTTACTCCATTTCAAATACCATCCCTTCTAGTGTGTGTGTGTGTGTGTGTGTGTGTGTGTGTGTGTGTGTGTGTGTGTGTGTGTGTGTGTGTGTGTGTGTGTGTGTGTGTGTGTGTGTGGCTTTTTTACATGATATAGGTGTAATAGCAGTGTAATATAGGGGTGATAGAGGTGTATCAACAGGGTACTGGGGTACTGGGGGTGCATTAATGTGTAATATGGGAATAATGTAGAAAATAGCAATCATTAAATGTTCCTAAATACTCAATGCTCTTTAAGGGCTCCACATGGACCCACAGACGGACCCTGGTTCACGGAAACACCAGCGTCTCAAAGCCCTCTGAATAACTGAGTGTGTGAATGCTGGCAGACGATCAGCAGACAGTTTGATTAAGAGAGGACTTTAGAGACGTATCGAGCGCTCGTCGTCTGGCTGTTTGCCCGATCAATAAAGGTTTGTTGACACCACTAATCCATTATTACGTCACAGTCTGAGCTACGGGAAACCCCCATCGTCATAAATCAGCTGGAGTACAGACGCCTCAGGTATCAGAGTTAAAGAGGGAGGTCAGAAAGATTCACTTCAATCTTTCTTGAATAGTTGTCTTCCATAGATTTAGGGTTTCTCTTTCTGTTGGAGGGTTCTAGACACTTTGCACTAAAAGCTTTTGTTTGTTGTTAGAAAGGTTCAGGGTTCCTTTGGTTTGGTCCTTTCTGATCTCTAACTGATCTTAAAGAGTGTTGAAAGTATAAAAACAAGTACGTTTGAGAGACTAAACTGTCAGTGTGCGATCGTTAGCTATTTATCTAACGAGCATAATAGCTAACGACCGGTTTCTACTCATCAAGATGTTGTTTTGTTCAGGGATCCTTTGTTTATGAATCTTGTTGTTGTTGTTGTTTTGGCGTTGCTTACCCCCTGCTGTGGGTTTGATTTGAATATCGTGTCACTGACCTTTCCTGGGTGGGTGGTCTTATATCAGAGTTAAAGGAGGAGGTTAGAAAGATAGCTTGTGCCACAAACCTGAAACCCAAAGAACAGCTGTTCAAGAGAGCTCCAGGTGTCTGACAGAAAGCCTCATCACACCAGCGTCCTGGAGAAACATCGTTTATTCAGTTCTGACAACTTGAAGTCTTTGTATGTTCGTCCACAGGAAACACACTGGACGCTGCACTAGGTCAGAAACCAGAGGAGACTGAGGTCCACCGCAGACGGACCACTTTTGGACAAAATGTCCTCTCCGTTAAAGACAGCTCTTTGTGGAACAGCCCCCCAGCTGAGACACGGGATTGTCCCACTCTCAAAAGCGTCAAAGGTCAACTCAGAGAATGTTGAGAAACAAACAGACGTGCGATCACCGCAGAACAGTTCAGGGATCCTTTTATCCAAACTATTTTCTGTTTCTTGTGTTGGCATTGCTCGCGTCCGAAGATCACGAAACTGCTCATTTGATGTTTACTGATCCAACTCCAATGGATAAAGAGATTCTAGCTAACGAGCTAAACGGCCGACGAGCGCTATCTACTCGATAAGAGGTGTTACTGTTAGAAAGGTCCAGGGAGCCTTTGTTTATCAATCTTGTTGTTGTTGTTGTTTTGGCGTTGCTTGCCTCTGCTGCTGATTTGATTTGTGTATCGTGTGACTGACCTGAGACCAGGGGAGCCACGGGAATGGAGAGTATTGTGAAATAGTGATGCATTAAAGAGGACAGAGTTTAGTGAAGGAGGACTAACCTGTATTCTGTCACAGCGTCAGCACAAAGTAGACCCTCTTATAGTAGCCTCCTCCCAATACCCCTCCTCCCTCCCCCCTCCTCCCTCACCCCTCACCCCTCCTCCCTCCTCCCTCACCCCTCCTCCCAATACCCCTCCTCCCTCACCCCTCCTCCCAATACCCCTCCTCCCTCACCCCTCACCCCTCCTCCCTCACCCCTCCTCCATCACCCCTCCTCCCTCACCCCTCCTCCATCACCCCTCCTCCCTCACCCCTCCTCCCTCACCCCTCCTCCCAATACCCCTCCTCGACTCCGTGTGCATTTCAGCTATTGGGGCGTCCTTCAAAAGGGCGTGTCTTGATCGATTTCCGGGTCAAGTCCCGGAGGAGGGGAAGAGAGGAGTCGAGGAGGGGCATTGGGATGAGGCTAGTGTGTTTAAAGTGTGTGTGTGTGTGTGTGTGTGTGTGTGTGTCTGTGTGTCTGTGTGTGTCTGTGTGTGTGTGTGTGTGTGTGTGTGTGTGTGTGTGTGTGTGTGTGTGTGTGTGTGTCTGTGTGTCTGTGTGTGTCTGTGTGTGTGTGTGTGTGTGTGTGTGTGTGTGTGTGTGTGTGTGTGTGTGTGTGTGTGTGTGTGTGTGTGTGTGTGTGTGTGTGTGTGTGTGTGTGTGTGTGTGGCCTTGTTTCTAATTCCTCGTACGAGCTTCACATGCTGCATGAACTCAAAACAAACTAATGAAATAACCAGCCCAGTCTCACGGCATTTCGTGTTATAGTCACGCAATTAATTTAATCTATTGATTCGTGTTCACCAACACGATTTAAAAAGCAATGTATTTCTATTGGTAGCATGTTTCGTGTGCACCACGTCTTTTTGTCCGGTCGGGTCTTGGAATACCAGAAGCTGTGTGGTTCATAAAAACATGTTCTTACTCAATATCTCACCCTAACCCTAACCCAATCCCTTTTATTTTAAATTGTATAATGTCTGTATTTTTTGTCATATTTGGTGCAGGCACGAAACATGTAGTTACCAATAGAAATACATTGCTTCTAAAATCGTTCTGTGTCAGAATACTGAAATCTGTATTTTTTTTTATCTGTTTTTCCTTCTAATTTTTTATCATTGCTTTTAAAATCGTTCTGTGCAACACGGAAAAAAGAGGGAAATCGTGTTGGTGATCACGAAATGCCGTGAGACTGTGTTGAAATAACACCAGCTAGCCCAGAGCATGGTGGAGTCACTGTCAGTGTCGTTCTGAGTGTATTCCAGTTTCTGCAGTCTCCTTTTTTTGCATTTCAATGTTTTTTTACTTACATTTTGTTAGTTTTTTCCATCAAATTCATTTCTAAATGTTGGTTTCCTCTTTCTAACTTACAAAAAAAAAAAAAAATTCCTTGATTTGTTTACAAGTCCGGAACAAACAAAGCGTCTGAATCAGATGTTATTTAGAAGCTCTCACTCTCCAACAACAGCTCTGATTACCGCCCAGACTAATGGCAGAGAGGAGGGATTGAATGTGAACAAACAGGTGAACAGCTGTTACCGTTATCGAAGTAGATGACGGTGGAGTTTCTGGAGACGCTGGGGTCGAAGTTGGCCATCAGAGGAGCGATGTACTGCGTGGCCGTCAGCATTCGGTGGACCACGTCGCCCGTGTAGATGAACCCTGAGGAGGGACACAAACACATCGTTTTTTAAATAAAATGCACCTGCTGGAGTCATCACTGTGGGGCTAATATAGTTTATTATACTTGCACAGGTTTGTAAAGCTCTTAGTGGTCTTGGGCCTCGGTGTTTATCAGACATTTTATTAATGTATTCTTCCTCCTTTTATTTCACATACTTCTATATTTTTATCATTGTATTTTTTTATTATTATTTCCTATTTTCATTGTACTTTTTAATTTATTATTTATTTTCTTATTACTTATTCTTTATTATTTTACTTTATTCTTATTTTATTCTTAATTTATTATATTCTTATTTTTTTTTTATTATTATTTGACATCTATTTTTATTCTTATTTTATGATTTTATTCTTATTTTTTTCTTATTTCTATCTATATTTTATTCAATGTTATCGTGTGTTGGTCCTAAGTGTTCTTATTAATCACATAACTCTGTGTTACGTGGGAAGGGGCATCGTTTTTAAGCTTTGTGTGTATGTATATCCTGCTGCTTCACCTCAGTGTTATTACGTATGATCAGAAACAGAAGGGGAAATCTGAGCTGCTTTAAAGGAAGATATGCTGAGCGAGCAGTTACTATATTCTCCTTAACACCCTCTTGTTTACTCCTCATCAATCAGAGAGACGGAAACAACACAACAGATTATCTTAATTTTCCCAAAGCTCTGAGCTGCAGCCGGTAAACACGGTTATTAATGGAAACCCTCCCCATTCATCACAGGAAACATACTTTACACTCTCAATCACACAGGCTTTCATTTCACACCTGCCAGGAGAGTTTAGCTCAGTCAGCAGATATTTGAAGATGGGTTCATATGCTCACGCTTCATAACAAATACAACACCCTTTAAATCACGTCTAGGGAACATGGCGTCAGGTGATGCTTCCTGTATACTTCAGCTTTGAAGAATTGACAGTATTTAGAAAAAGAGTCAAAGGGAAAGAGGGATCGGCTTTCCTTGATGTTTCCACTTTTCTCTTGTTGAATTTTGTAAAACTGCAGGACATTTTAATAGAGAAGGCGTTCCAAAATGTAGAGCTGTAATCATCTATGTATAAAAAATGATATTTAAAATCCCAAAATGGAAATATTTTGGCTCTATCCTCCCTGTTTTCTGTGCTAAGAGAGGCTAAGCTAGGCTAAGGTAAGCTAAGGTAAGCTAAGTGGTTGCAGAAGTGATTTTAAAAAAGAGTATCAAATGTATTATATCTATATATATATATATATCTAAAGATGTTAATCTGTGAGCTGCATCTTGCCTGTTTCTTTCTTAAAGGTCCCGTGTCATGGCCATTTCTACTGATCATAGTTCCATCGTTGAGGTCTACTAGAATAGATTCACATTGTTCAATGTTCCAAACTCTCATTGGTTTCTCATCCAGCATCTCTGTATAGTATGTGTATTCACTCTCTGTCCTACACGCCTTGTTGGAGCTCCTGCCCCCCCCCCCCCGTGAACCCAGTGGACGTCTGCGAGACAGCGACACCCAGCCCAACACACACACACACCCGCAGCACCATTTGGGCCTGGGCACGTCACTGTACCCAGGAAGCAAACAATGGAAAAAGAGAAATGTCCAACGAGGCGTTCAGGGGCAGCACAGACAGGTCTTCTCTGTGTTAGAGGTTTACTCCCTACAGGGTGTACTCTGAGGGTTTGTGACTCTGCAGACCGTTCCCATGCAGAAAGACCTTCATAACACACAAGGGGACGGGTGAGAACCAGAAAAGCATGACATGGGACCTTTAAAATAATCGAGTGATTTTTAAAAGAAATATGTAATCTGTAATATTTGAGCTGTATCTCCTGTGTCATGTGTTCTCTGTGTTAATCTAAGCTAGGCTGTGTGCTCAGTGTGTTCCCCAAACTCCAACTACTCCCTTAAATCAACGTTGTTTTTAAACTACTAAGAAGTCCTTCACCTCACTTTTGTAGTGAATACCCCCAAAAGCAGACATTCCTCTGTGCTTTGTTGCAGAGGTTTGAACAGAAGTACAGGATATAAAGAGGCTGCCTGAAGCAAAGAGTGGGAAAACCCTGCTCGGAGAGGAAAGAGGATTTTTAGGGAAAAGTCTAAATGACGGCGGGGCCATAAATCCACTTTTCATGTCTGCTCAAACAGAGGCTATAAAACACATCTATCACTCTGGATGTGACGTGTAAGTGAACAGAACTGTCTTGTTGCATATCCAGTAATGCTGCCAATTTGAAAAACTCCCACATTATGATTTCTCCTCATTAAGTCAATCTGGAGTCGTTCCTGCATCCCTCAGCAATATGAAACCCAAAAGCAGACATTTCATTTAGATGAAAACCTGCTCTCAGAGCAGCCGTCCTGACATATTTAAAGCGTGGTTGGCGAACATAATGAAATACTTGAAGGCTGTGTGTGTTGAGCAGCAGATAAAAGCCCGTTGTGTCCCGGTAGCTGAACGCAGAGAGGAAAGTTGTTGAGTCTGCCTGTGAGTTGAACTTCATGCACTTTGCTTGATCAGATTGTGCAGAGGCTTATATCAGCCTCCATGCATTCCTCATCTCATATTTACCCAACATGCAACTCCAGAACGCTCTTATCGCTTTGTGTTGCCTTTCTCTCGCTTTCAGGGGCCTAAGCGTTGGGACTTTAGTATTCTGCAGACCGTTTACATGCACAGAAACCTAGAGAACACACTACAGGGCGTGGGACACACCCCAATAAGCACAATAGGGCCTCTTTAATAACACTTTCTACTGTACCAGCAATCTCCTGAAAAACGACCACATAAAAGACTTATTTGACAGAGTGGAGGAAAAGAGACAGCTTTTCAATACTCTAAAGAGGTGAGACGCTCGACTCAGAGGCGATTCATCCATTATGTCCGTCGCTAAGGACTAAGGGAGGGGAACATATACACAGGGATAATGGAGAGAGATGGCACAAGTACACACATCCTTTCCTCAAGTAGAAGTACAGATACTCGTGTTTAAAAATACTCTGGTAAAAGTAAAGTACTGACTAAACTTCTTTACTCAAGTCAAAGTAAAGAGGCTTTGAAATGTACTTCAGTAAAAAGTACCCATAACTAGCAGCTGTTTTAAAGAGTACCTGACCTCCCTTTATATTAATAGAACAATAATGTCATTGTTAGCTAATGAATGTTTCCATGGTGACCAACGGCAACATGACAACGTTTTCATTGGTCCCTCTTCTTTAGAGAAGACCAGGAAATGATGGATACACGGATCGTGTTCAAATCAATAGGCACGCAATGACTCTAAATAATAATGATCACGCCACCAAACACACATTCAGACTAAAGGAACCAGCCTGTTTGGAAAATGAGAGAAGTAGAAAGTACAGGTATTTGAGTTCAACATGTAAGAAGTAGAAAGTACAGGTATTTGAGTTCAACATGTAAGAAGTAGAAAGTACAGGTATTTGAGTTCAACATGTGAGAAGTAGAAAGTACAGGTTTTTGTGTTCAACATGTCAGAAGTAGAAAGTACAGGTATTTGTGTTCAACATGTAAGAAGTAGAAAGTACAGGTTTTTGTGTTCAACATGTCAGAAGTAGAAAGTACAGGTATTTGTGTTCAACATGTAAGAAGTAGAAAGTACAGGTATTTGTGTTCAACATGTGAGAAGTAGAAAGTACAGGTATTTGAGTTCAACATGTAAGAAGTAGAAAGTACAGGTATTTGAGTTCAAAGAGTAAGAAGTAGAAAGTACAGGTATTTGAGTTCAACATGTAAGAAGTAGAAAGTACAGGTATTTGAGTTCAACATGTAAGAAGTAGAAAGTACAGGTATTTGTGTTCAACATGTCAGAAGTAGAAAGTACAGGTATTTGGGTTCAACATGTAAGAAGTAGAAAGTACAGGTATTTGGGTTCAACATGTCAGAAGTAGAAAGTACAGGTATTTGGGTTCAACATGTAAGAAGTAGAAAGTACAGGTTTTTGTGTTCAACATGTAAGAAGTAGAAAGTACAGGTATTTGTGTTCAACATGTGAGAAATAGAAAGTACAGGTATTTGAGTTCAACATGTAAGAAGTAGAAAGTACAGGTATTTGGGTTCAACATGTAAGAAGTAGAAAGTACAGGTATTTGGGTTCAACATGTAAGAAGTAGAAAGTACAGGTATTTGAGTTCAACATGTAAGAAGTAGAAAGTACAGGTATTTGAGTTCAACATGTAAGAAGTAGAAAGTACAGGTATTTGAGTTCAACATGTAAGAAGTAGAAAGTACAGGTATTTGTGTTCAACATGTAAGAAGTAGAAAGTACAGGTATTTGTGTTCAACATGTTAGAAGTCAAAGTAAAAAGTAATCAGAAAAATAAGTAGTGGAGTAAAGTACTGATACCAGAAACATACACTTAAGTAAAGTAACAAAGTATTTGTACTCCACTGCTTCCAGCTCTGGTGACAGAGAGCAGAGGAATGGTTTCAGGAGCAGAACCATTCCTCCTGAGGTCTGTTTATATGTTAAAGAATAACAGGAGCGGGAATCAGATATTGTGTTTGGACGAGTTCCTCCGTCCTGAGCGCTGTTTGGATTTACTCTGAGCCTCACAGCTGTTTTGACTGAACCACACACACACACACATTTGGTTATCAGACAAATTAAAAGTTTTCTTTTACTGCTGAGTGATGCAAAACAAGAGCCTGTAACCAATCAGAAATATGTCTTACTGAGGGAAAACCCCCGTCTCCTTCGAGGCTCTGGAGATGATTTTCTGACTTGTTTTAAACTCCACAGAAGGTGTCGTTGAATACTCAGTTCTGATTGGACATTTCAGACGTGGTTAATACACAATAACACACTGTTGCTAAGGAGAGCAGACTGTTGCTAAGGAGGATTGACAGCAGCAGAAGACAGACAGACAGAAAGACACTAAAGGGAACTAAGCTAATATGCTTGTTGTGGCGTTTTAGTCTATTCTAAAATCAAATAAAACACTGTTCTTTGTTGGGGTTGGTTTCTACTTATGTCAGGAAATGCAGATTGGTTATTCCTTTGCAACACAAGGAATACAATGTGATCCTTTCACAGGAAACACAATAAGTTCTTCTTTAGTAACACCGTAATCCTGCTAGTAGTCCCCAAATGTAAGAAATGTACCAGTAATCTGATCTTTTTTATGTAACTGTTCCTTCCTTTTTTTGTATCCTAAATACCAGCTACTTGTAATCCATTACTCCCAAAGCCTAGGAACGACTACACATGAGTTATTTCTTTATATGTCTCCTATGATGAAGTTTTAAAGGCTTGTCTGGCACAAACCGCAGAACAAAAGCACACCACCGAGCCTCGTGTAAAAACATCAACAGCTCTAAACTCCAGGAGAGACTGGAGACAAACCGCTCGGAGAACTTTTAACTGGAAGAGAAACCAGACGGATGAGTTTGGACTGGAAACTGGAGACATGCTGCCAACACACCCTGATAGACATGGATAAGGAGGTATCAGGAGGGGTGTGTGTGTGTGTGTGTGTGTGTGTGTGTGTGTGTGTGTGTGTGTGTGTGTGTGTGTGTGTGTGTGTGTGTGTGTGTGTGTGTGTGTGTGTGTGTGTGTGTGTGTGTGTGTGTGTGTGTGTGTGTGTGAATGTCACAGCAGACGTGTTTGCCAGAGTGTGCAAAGCAATTTTCCACTTGAGTCTTGGCGGTGAAACCACAACACCCCGACCAGCGATTATCACAACTGGAGTCATGAAGAAATAAAACGTTGTGTCTCGCAGTATCAACAACGTGACATTTTCCCCTCGTGATTCACCGTCATTGGCAAAGATGAGGGGTTTAGACTTTACTAAAGAGGAGAGGAACATAGTGACATCACTACGATACACTCCCGCTGCTATTGGCTAGAGCTCCAACACATTATACTTGAACCAATTCAAGGTAATTAATTTGAATGTTTTATGTATTTTTATTGTCTTTTGTTGTATCTTGTTTTCCACACACTTTCTTGTCTTTTCATTTCGCTGTAACTCCATCATATAATGTGGTTGTTATTTGAATCTGTAACACTGAGAGAAAGCTGTTTTGTGATATTCAGCTATACAAATAGGTGTTTGATTAGATTAGATTTGATAGGCTAAGGGGCAGGACATCTGTAAACTGGTTGAAAGTGAAGCAAACACAACATATCCAATAATAACCACCAATGAGAGAAAACTTACCACCAGTTGCCACGGTGATTTCACGCAGGAAGTGTCCATAAAAGGGGAAATCGAAGGACAGGTTGACTCTCTGTGAGGGAGAAAAGAGGAAGAGGAAGAGGAGGATCAGAGTCTTCATCTTAAAAAACAACCAGAGGATTTAGATCAGAGGTGGAGAGGGAACACAGGATTTAAGGAGCAAACAGAGCTCATCTGTGCTGAACAGTAAATGACCTTGATGTCTGCACTAATGTGGATTAATGAGGACTCGTGCAATAATGGGATGTCTCATGGCAATAAATAGGCTTTTACATTATAAATCATTTTATGGGAGCCCATTTCTGTAAGACAAAAAGAGGGAAAGTTATTAAAAGAAAGAAAGGAAATGTGACTGAAAGGTTTATGAGCGTGTGGAAATACAGCTGCAGATAAATTATCTTTCTCTAAGGCATTTTAAAGCCTTTTTTATAGCGGGACAGAGTTTGGTTAAGTGTGGAAAGCTATTCTGCTGATGGCAATTAACACGTGATAAAGGAAAGCTATAAAATCATGAAGTTTTTCTAAATAAAACCAAATGTCTTTAACATGTCACCACTAATGATAGAGTACGCATTCATGCTTTAATGCTAAATCGTAGCGCTGCCAGCTAATGTGATGCAGAGAGACATTACTAAGTAAACATATAAATGAGGTCTGAGGTTAACACAGGCTGAAGAGATTTGAAAATACGTCAGTAAATTCCCCACTGGTGGATTTAAACAAAGCGATTGCTAACAAGTGTCTAAATGAGACGACTAAACATCATCACGCCCAACATTAGCCTCCTTTAGCTTAGCGGTGGTGACGTGAAGTCATGTGACCGTGCTGTAGTTCCTTTATAGCCCAACATTAGCCTCCTTTAGCTTAGAGGTGGTGACGTGAAGTCATGTGACCGTGCTGTAGTTCCTTTATAGCCCAACATTAGCCTCCTTTAGCTTAGCGGTGGTGAGGTGAAGTCATGTGACCGTGCTGTAGTTCCTTTATAGCCCAACATTAGCTTCCTTTAGCTTAGCGGTGGTGACGTGAAGTCATGTGACCGTGCTGTAGTTCCTTTATAGCCCAACATTAGCTTCCTTTAGCTTAGCGGTGGTGACGTGAAGTCATGTGACCGTGCTGTAGTTCCTTTATAGCCCAACATTAGCCTCCTTTAGCTTAGCGGTGGTGACGTGAAGTCATGTGACCGTGCTGTAATTCCTTTATAGCCCAACATTAGCCTCCTTTAGCTTAGCGGTGGTGACGTGAAGTCATGTGACCGTGCTGTAGTTCCTTTATAGCCCAACATTAGCCTCCTTTAGCTTAGCGGTGGTGACGTGAAGTCATGTGACCGTGCTGTAGTTCCTTTATAGCCCAACATTAGCCACCTTTAGCTTAGCGGTGGTGACGTGAAGTCATGTGACCGTGCTGTAGTTCCTATAGCCCAACATTAGCCTCCTTTAGCTTAGCGGTGGTGACGTGAAGTCATGTGACCGTGCTGTAGTTCCTTTATAGCCCAACATTAGCCTCCTTTAGCTTAGCGGTGGTGACGTGAAGTCATGTGACCGTGCTGTAGTTCCTTTATAGCCCAACATTAGCCTCCTTTAGCTTAGCGGTGGTGACGTGAAGTCATGTGACCGTGCTGTAGTTCCTTTATAGCCCAACATTAGCCTCCTTTAGCTTAGCGGTGGTGACGTGAAGTCATGTGACCGTGCTGTAGTTCCTTTATAGCCCAACATTAGCTTTTTACTTTAGAGAATGATAAAGTCTCCTCACAGAGAGTAGCTTCCTCTCAGCGTAGCCTCACTACCTGAGTGGAGCTACAGCTCTGAATACTAATGATGGACTCTCTCCTCTCCAGCTATTGTTCCCCTGCTGTCTTTCTCTTTCTTTAAAGCCTGCCTTGCTGCTCTGTCTCTGCGGTCACTTTACTGTGACCTCATCAGTATGCGCCTCACACAGGTCACCTTTTTCTGCAGAGGAGGATTGAGGAGAGCTTTAAGACTTCACTGAGTTTCAACAGTTTAAATCCTTATAGAGGAAATCTTTCTCAACCGTGTTGCCCTGGGTTTACTGCTAGAGAAACAAACTGCATTATATTATATATTTCTGCTGACTTTTGTTTGAACAACTGCAATATTATAGCACTCTAGGTACACATATATACATAAAGCCCTATTTTCAGTTCACTTTTTAACATTAAAGCATGGAGACACTACATACTGATATACACCTGAACATCAGCAGGAGAGGACTCTTTAAAGTAGAGACACTACATACTGATATACACCTGAACACCAGCAGGAGAGGACTCTTTAAAGTAGAGACACTACATACTGATATACACCTGAACATCAGCAGGAGAGGACTCTTTAAAGTAGAGACACTACATACTGATATACACCTGAACATCAGCAGGAGAGGACTCTTTAAAGTAGAGACACTACATACTGATATACACCTGAACATCAGCAGGAGAGGACTCTTTAAAGTAGAGACATTACATACTGATATACACCTGAACATCAGCAGGAGAGGACTCTTTAAAGTAGAGACACTACATACTGATATACACCTGAACATCAGCAGGAGAGGACTCTTTAAAGTAGAGACACTACATACTGATATACACCTGAACATCAGCAGGAGAGGACTCTTTAAAGTAGAGACACTACATACTGATATACACCTGAACATCAGCAGGAGAGGACTCTTTAAAGAAGAGACACTACATACTGATATACACCTGAACATCAGCAGGAGAGGACTCTTTAAAGTAGAGACACTACATACTGATATACACCTGAACACCAGCAGGAGAGGACTCTTTAAAGTAGAGACACTACATACTGATATACACCTGAACATCAGCAGGAGAGGACTCTTTAAAGTAGAGACACTACATACTGATATACACCTGAACATCAGCAGGAGAGGACTCTTTAAAGTAGAGACACTACATACTGATATACACCTGAACACCAGCAGGAGAGGACTCTTTAAAGTAGAGACACTACATACTGATATACACCTGAACACCAGCAGGAGAGGACTCTTTAAAGTAGAGACACTACATACTGATATACACCTGAACATCAGCAGGAGAGGACTCTTTAAAGTAGAGACATTACATACTGATATACACCTGAACATCAGCAGGAGAGGACTCTTTAAAGTAGAGACACTACATACTGATATACACCTGAACATCAGCAGGAGAGGACTCTTTAAAGTAGAGACACTACATACTGATATACACCTGAACATCAGCAGGAGAGGACTCTTTAAAGTAGAGACACTACATACTGATATACACCTGAACATCAGCAGGAGAGGACTCTTTAAAGTAGAGACACTACATACTGATATACACCTGAACACCAGCAGGAGAGGACTCTTTAAAGTAGAGACACTACATACTGATATACACCTGAACATCAGCAGGAGAGGACTCTTTAAAGTAGAGACACTACATACTGATATACACCTGAACATCAGCAGGAGAGGACTCTTTAAAGTAGAGACACTACATACTGATATACACCTGAACATCAGCAGGAGAGGACTCTTTAAAGTAGAGACATTACATACTGATATACACCTGAACATCAGCAGGAGAGGACTCTTTAAAGTAGAGACACTACATACTGATATACACCTGAACATCAGCAGGAGAGGACTCTTTAAAGTAGAGACACTACATACTGATATACACCTGAACATCAGCAGGAGAGGACTCTTTAAAGTAGAGACACTACATACTGATATACACCTGAACATCAGCAGGAGAGGACTCTTTAAAGAAGAGACACTACATACTGATATACACCTGAACATCAGCAGGAGAGGACTCTTTAAAGTAGAGACACTACATACTGATATACACCTGAACACCAGCAGGAGAGGACTCTTTAAAGTAGAGACACTACATACTGATATACACCTGAACATCAGCAGGAGAGGACTCTTTAAAGTAGAGACACTACATACTGATATACACCTGAACATCAGCAGGAGAGGACTCTTTAAAGTAGAGACACTACATACTGATATACACCTGAACACCAGCAGGAGAGGACTCTTTAAAGTAGAGACACTACATACTGATATACACCTGAACACCAGCAGGAGAGGACTCTTTAAAGTAGAGACACTACATACTGATATACACCTGAACATCAGCAGGAGAGGACTCTTTAAAGTAGAGACATTACATACTGATATACACCTGAACATCAGCAGGAGAGGACTCTTTAAAGTAGAGACACTACATACTGATATACACCTGAACATCAGCAGGAGAGGACTCTTTAAAGTAGAGACACTACATACTGATATACACCTGAACATCAGCAGGAGAGGACTCTTTAAAGTAGAGACACTACATACTGATATACACCTGAACATCAGCAGGAGAGGACTCTTTAAAGTAGAGACACTACATACTGATATACACCTGAACACCAGCAGGAGAGGACTCTTTAAAGTAGAGACACTACATACTGATATACACCTGAACATCAGCAGGAGAGGACTCTTTAAAGTAGAGACACTACATACTGATATACACCTGAACATCAGCAGGAGAGGACTCTTTAAAGTAGAGAAACTACATACTGATATACACCTGAACATCAGCAGGAGAGGACTCTTTAAAGTAGAGACATTACATACTGATATACACCTGAACATCAGCAGGAGAGGACTCTTTAAAGTAGAGACACTACATACTGATATACACCTGAACATCAGCAGGAGAGGACTCTTTAAAGTAGAGACACTACATACTGATATACACCTGAACATCAGCAGGAGAGGACTCTTTAAAGTAGAGACACTACATACTGATATACACCTGAACATCAGCAGGAGAGGACTCTTTAAAGAAGAGACACTACATACTGATATACACCTGAACATCAGCAGGAGAGGACTCTTTAAAGTAGAGACACTACATACTGATATACACCTGAACACCAGCAGGAGAGGACTCTTTAAAGTAGAGACACTACATACTGATATACACCTGAACATCAGCAGGAGAGGACTCTTTAAAGTAGAGACACTACATACTGATATACACCTGAACATCAGCAGGAGAGGACTCTTTAAAGTAGAGACACTACATACTGATATACACCTGAACACCAGCAGGAGAGGACTCTTTAAAGTAGAGACACTACATACTGATATACACCTGAACACCAGCAGGAGAGGACTCTTTAAAGTAGAGACACTACATACTGATATACACCTGAACATCAGCAGGAGAGGACTCTTTAAAGTAGAGACATTACATACTGATATACACCTGAACATCAGCAGGAGAGGACTCTTTAAAGTAGAGACACTACATACTGATATACACCTGAACATCAGCAGGAGAGGACTCTTTAAAGTAGAGACACTACATACTGATATACACCTGAACATCAGCAGGAGAGGACTCTTTAAAGTAGAGACACTACATACTGATATACACCTGAACATCAGCAGGAGAGGACTCTTTAAAGTAGAGACACTACATACTGATATACACCTGAACATCAGCAGGAGAGGACTCTTTAAAGTAGAGACACTACATACTGATATACACCTGAACATCAGCAGGAGAGGACTCTTTAAAGTAGAGACACTACATACTGATATACACCTGAACATCAGCAGGAGAGGACTCTTTAAAGTAGAGACACTACATACTGATATACACCTGAACATCAGCAGGAGAGGACTCTTTAAAGTAGAGACACTTACATACTGATATACACCTGAACATCAGCAGGAGAGGACTCTTTAAAGTAGAGACACTACATACTGATATACACCTGAACATCAGCAGGAGAGGACTCTTTAAAGTAGAGACACTACATACTGATATACACCTGAACATCAGCAGGAGAGGACTCTTTAAAGTAGAGACACTACATACTGATATACACCTGAACATCAGCAGGAGAGGACTCTTTAAAGTAGAGACACTACATACTGATATACACCTGAACATCAGCAGGAGAGGACTCTTTAAAGTAGAGACACTACATACTGATATACACCTGAACATCAGCAGGAGAGGACTCTTTAAAGTAGAGACACTACATACTGATATACACCTGAACATCAGCAGGAGAGGACTCTTTAAAGTAGAGACACTACATACTGATATACACCTGAACATCAGCAGGAGAGGACTCTTTAAAGTAGAGACACTACATACTGATATACACCTGAACATCAGCAGGAGAGGACTCTTTAAAGTAGAGACACTACATACTGATATACACCTGAACATCAGCAGGAGAGGACTCTTTAAAGTAGAGACACTACATACTGATATACACCTGAACATCAGCAGGAGAGGACTCTTTAAAGTAGAGACACTACATACTGATATACACCTGAACACCAGCAGGAGAGACTCTTTAAAGTAGAGACACTACATACTGATATACACCTGAACATCAGCAGGAGAGGACTCTTTAAAGTAGAGACATTACATACTGATATACACCTGAACATCAGCAGGAGAGGACTCTTTAAAGTAGAGACACTACATACTGATATACACCTGAACATCAGCAGGAGAGGACTCTTTAAAGTAGAGACACTACATACTGATATACACCTGAACACCAGCAGGAGAGGACTCTTTAAAGTAGAGACACTACATACTGATATACACCTGAACATCAGCAGGAGAGGACTCTTTAAAGTAGAGACACTACATACTGATATACACCTGAACATCAGCAGGAGAGGACTCTTTAAAGTAGAGACACTACATACTGATATACACCTGAACATCAGCAGGAGAGGACTCTTTAAAGTAGAGACACTACATACTGATATACACCTGAACATCAGCAGGAGAGGACTCTTTAAAGTAGAGACACTACATACTGATATACACCTGAACATCAGCAGGAGAGGACTCTTTAAAGTAGAGACACTACATACTGATATACACCTGAACATCAGCAGGAGAGGACTCTTTAAAGTAGAGACACTACATACTGATATACACCTGAACATCAGCAGGAGAGGACTCTTTAAAGTAGAGACACTACATACTGATATACACCTGAACACCAGCAGGAAAGAACTCTTTAAAGTAGAGACACTACATACTGATATACACCTGAACATCAGCAGGAGAGGACTCTTTAAAGTAGAGACATTACATACTGATATACACCTGAACATCAGCAGGAGAGGACTCTTTAAAGTAGAGACACTACATACTGATATACACCTGAACATCAGCAGGAGAGGACTCTTTAAAGTAGAGACACTACATACTGATATACACCTGAACATCAGCAGGAGAGGACTCTTTAAAGTAGAGACACTACATACTGATATACACCTGAACATCAGCAGGAGAGGACTCTTTAAAGTAGAGACACTACATACTGATATACACCTGAACATCAGCAGGAGAGGACTCTTTAAAGTAGAGACACTACATACTGATATACACCTGAACACCAGCAGGAAAGAACTCTTTAAAGTAGAGACACTACATACTGATATACACCTGAACATCAGCAGGAGAGGACTCTTTAAAGTAGAGACATTACATACTGATATACACCTGAACATCAGCAGGAGAGGACTCTTTAAAGTAGAGACACTAC
This sequence comes from Notothenia rossii, assembly GCF_949606895.1. Lineage (NCBI taxonomy): Eukaryota > Metazoa > Chordata > Actinopteri > Perciformes > Nototheniidae > Notothenia > Notothenia rossii. The sequence continues at coordinate 23,538,421 of NC_136911.1, read as the reverse complement.
ATACTGATATACACCTGAACATCAGCAGGAGAGGACTCTTTAAAGTAGAGACACTACATACTGATATACACCTGAACATCAGCAGGAGAGGACTCTTTAAAGTAGAGACACTACATACTGATATACACCTGAACATCAGCAGGAGAGGACTCTTTAAAGATAATCGTGTGTGTGTTGACTCACAGCTGCTTGTCGTGTGTGTTGGACAGAATCCCGTGGATCTTCACTTTGTCTTTTTGCATCTGGTCCACATCTACCCACAAGTCCTTGCTCATTGGGTCTGACGGGGTGTATGTTTTTGACGTGTAGTAGTTGTGATCTGTGTCCTCCTGCAGAAACAAAACAACAACAAAATAAGTTATGTAGAGAAATGTAACACGACTTAAGGGAGAGATTAGATGTTGCTGTGCGTCCTTAAGAGACTAAATCTAATTCAAAGTAATCTAATAAACTGTAGCTGCAGATTTAGCAAAAACCTCAGAAAACATAATGAAAATCAATGAGTGTTTTTTCATTCTTCTGCTAATTAGATTACGTGACAATGCATTTTCTTCCCATTGTGTCTGCATTCTCTTTGTCCTTTAATTCAACTCAGTGGGTTTTTTCATGAGCACACAGAGACCGTCTACTCATGAAATTAAGAACAAACAAGGAAGCCAATTTACTCTTTCCTCTCTTAAAGTAAAAGCAGACTGCACCATCAGGATGTAACAGAAGGTGGACTTTTATGAGCCATGTGGGAGATTTGATAGTTTCCTGAACAGAAATAGTTAGGATGCTCGTGTCTTTGACTTCCTGTTGCTCGTCTGCAGTTTAATGAGAAACCGCACAGCTGTGTCTTCAAAGTGAACGTTGGTAAAGTCAGGGAAGCTGAGCTGTATGCCCCTTTCACACCAAGGCTTTTCCTGTTCTAGCTCCGGGCTAGAGCTTTACTGGTTCGGAACCGGTTCTTCAGTTCAGCTCCCGCTCTGTTCACACCGCTCAGAGCCCAAGTGGTGCTGCATCATCGCGTCATCGTTTGCGTCATGCCGTAGCCGTTTGCGTGCCTGCTTCATAAAGCCAAACCGCGCGGAAACCCCTCACAGCTCACACCAAAAACAATGACCGATTGTATTGAAGCGCTACTCGTTTTGGTTTTGCTCTGTCGAAACTAAATGGAAGAAATGGGACGACTTTACTACAGTCATTACATGCTACATTAAAAAGTTCTTTCTCTTTGAATCAACTTCAACGACGATTTCCGGAGGAGAAAGAAGGTAAATATACGTCCTATTCGATAGCGTTAGAGCTAGCTGTTGTTAGCTTCTGCTTCAAGCTCAAAATACCCAGCTTTGCAGCATTAATTACTTTGGTATAACATTCAAACGGATGCCCCTGCCCCCGCCTCCGACGTGAGCATGATGTACGCGGTGCTTGCTTTCTAGATCGACAACTTTTTGGTGCTTGAAACGAACCGGATTCCGGAGCTTAGAGGCGGCTCCGCTGCGTTGTGAACAGGAAAAAAGGTGCTTTTCAGGCTCTAGCTCCGAACCGGCCCTGGAACCGCGTTGGTGTGAAAGGGGCATTACAGTCACTTTTACACCGCTATAGACATCTTTTGCACAACTTGAGTGTTCCTGTGTTTTAATGTTTGTGTGTTTTTTTTACCTCGGGACTATGGGGAACAGTATTTTGATCCTTCTGTGTGTAACATATTTAGAGATTGACAATAAAGTTGACTGACTGTAGAAGCTGCGTGAGATACGCTATGAGTTAATATAACACATTATCAGGTTAGGCAAAGCAAGTTTATTTATACAGCACCTTTCAAACACAAGGCAAATCAAAGTGCTTTACAGAATGAAAGACATTAGGAAACATTTAAAAACACTCATTTAAAAGCAACCACAAGTCAAAGTCAACTTATTGTCAATCTCTAAATATGTTTGTACACACAGAAAGATCGAAACACTGTTCCCCACAGTCCGAGGTCTAAAAACACACATTCAAATAAAGAACACTCATCATTTACAAAAAACCCACAAAATAACCGTTTACTTAAAGTAAGCAGGATATATATAAAAAACTAAATAAATAATAAGACATGAATAACAAAGGAACATGAATTAACGTCACAGAGTGAGATACTCACATCTGACACGTTTAGCTCCGACTCAATCGCTCACTTTTTAGCAGAAATAGTTTTCCATCACCTCACTTTCTTTCTACTTTCTTGTCCTTGAGTTCTTTCAAGTGTTTCGTGCTAAACGAACCCCCTTTGGGAAACTCTAATCCGACCCATGGTACCTTTTAGTTTTCCTCTTTTTTAAATGCACATCATTTAAGTTGACCTTGTCTCTCTAGGAACCTTTTAAGAAACAAAACAAACAGTTTAAAAACCCTGATCTGAAGTCGCTGCAGGTTCTGAATACGCAGCGCTGTGACGTTAAAGCAGCGCTAGGGAATCAGGAGACAAAGAGACAAAATGAAAATTAGCCGAGTGAATCCCTTAAGAAACACGTGAAGCGTGAAACACCCAATGAGCCTCTGAGCTGTCCCTCCATTAACCAATCATAACCCCCCCTCCTCTCTTATTACTGCACATCAAAGCTACACAAACACCCCCCCCCCCCACACTGGAGCGTTAATGGAAACCTGACACGTCTGCTTAGTCTCAGAGCAGACTGTACCGCTCTGCAGGCGAGAACCTACATTCAAAGGAACATGTGGAGTCCCTGTGGATCCACATGCTCTAAATCTGCAGCAAGATATTTATGATATTTACACATTTATGTACATGACTACCCCCGTGGTCCTGTTGAGTGATCTACAGGCCCTGGCACACCAAGCAGTCACCAGAGAACTCGCCGATGCCGATGCCGACGCCAACTGTTGCGTCGGCGTGTTCTCCTGCGTCTTGGCCATGTGTCGCACTGGAACACACCGCAAAGACTTCAGCCG
>NC_136911.1:23513553-23535281 GCF_949606895.1 Notothenia rossii | reverse complement strand
TACTCTTTTCAAATGAGCTGCAGATTGCCCTGTTTCACACCCTTCTGCTTCTTCTAAAGTAATGTGCAGATTGGTCTCTTCAGCTTCCACTTTCTGGAGCATTAGCATCAAAAGCCCCTCTTTTTTGTCTCCTGAGAACCACTGGTCTGGGGCCCGGAGGAGGAGGAGGAGGAGGAGGAGGAGGAGGAGGAGGAGGAGGAGGAGGAGGAGGGGGAGGAGGAGGAGGAAGACATGTGAGCTTTAAAGAGAAGGAAAGAGGCTCTGCTGGTTAAACCCAGTGACCTCTGTCTCATAGAAGCAACAGCAGAGGAGTCAGGAGTGTTTACTGTCCCAGATCCAGAGGAATTAGCACCGCAGCGACTTTGTAAACTTTTTTTTATTTTTATGAGTGCTATAAAAATGTAATACCAATTGTCCTCAAAAGCTTAATCCTATTAGGGGAGCTCATCCAAGCATGCTCGCTTGGCCTGCAGGCAGGGAACCAGTCTGCAATCCATCAGCACACTCTCACACCCCGTGAGCATGGGACACAGAGTGGATTTGAGCCTTTTCAGACCATTGTCATGCACTACCTATACAACTGTTAGAAACTCTCCCTGGTCCCCGGCTTGAGCTTGACTCTCAGGGTCCATGTATCTGTGATCCTCTCCAGAATGGAGTCATCACATACAGAGCATCAACTAGTTCCTGAACAGTGTCCTTCACATGCTGATATCCAAGAGAGGGAGTTCCACAGTCACAAGATGGAGGAATAGAAAGCAGTATTCAATGTTTACTTCAGATTAGCTCCACGTCAGAAATGATCATGCTTGTCATATGTCTCTCTCCATAGAGGCTGAATCATCATGTTAATCACATAGCTATCATATGCCTCAAACAGTCCTGATGCTCTTCTAGGTCATCACACATCCTGTCATGTTCACAGCTCCAGTTGATACCTTTGTTAGCATGTTGCTCTCATGTTGGAGGAGGATGTTCAGGATGTTCCCAACACAAACCCACTACAGGAGAGGGAAAAACACCCCAAAAACAAGCATTAAACGGTCTCTTAAAAACTACATTTTCTCTCCATGTGCATCATCTCGGCCTGCAGCGTTCCTGGCCAACGTTCCCACTCTCACCACTAACACTTCCTGTCCCTAATGTTCATTAGTCACAGTTATTTATACTCTAATCCAAGAGGCACCTACACATCTACTTCCACCCTTAAAGGATCTTTGTCGGTTCCTCCATATACGATGGAAACCTGGCAAACAGCCGCTTCTTTAAAACACACCGTGACCACAACATAGGGACCTGGAATAAATGGCAGTTTTTTTCCCAGCATGTCTGGTCACTTTTTCCAGGAAATCATGAACCTGAATTTACTGTGAGGCTGTTACAACTTAAAGATTTAATTGAATTACATACTTTATTAGCTGTGCAAAAAGCAACAATCTGAATACTATTAGATTGTTGTGTTGACATGTTATGCAGAGATGGGAAGTATTGGAGTACAAATACTTTGTTACTGTACTTAAGTACATGTTTCTGGTCTCAGTACTTTACTCCACTACTTATTTATCTGATGACTTTTTACTTTGACTTCTTACATGTTGAACTCAAATACCTGTACTTTCTACTTCTTACATGTTGAACTCAAATACCTGTACTTTCTACTTCTTACATGTTGAACACAAATACCTATACTTTCTACTTCTTACATGTTGAACACAAATACCTGAACTTTCTACTTCTTACATGTTGAACTCTAATACCTGTACTTTCTACTTCTTACATGTTGAACACAAATACCTGTACTTTCTACTTCTTACATGTTGAACACAAATACCTGTACTTTCTACTTCTTACATGTTGAACACAAATACCTGTACTTTCTACTTCTTACATGTTGAACACAAATACCTGTACTTTCTACTTCTTACATGTTGAACACAAATACCTGTACTTTCTACTTCTTACATGTTGAACTCAAATTCCTGTACTTTCTACTTCTTACATGTTGAACCCAAATACCTGTACTTTCTACTTCTTACATGTTGAACACAAATACCTGTACTTTCTACTTCTTACATGTTGAACTCAAATACCTGTACTTTCTACTTCTTACATGTTGAACACAAATACCTGTACTTTCTACTTCTTACATGTTGAACCCAAATACCTGTACTTTCTACTTCTTACATGTTGAACTCAAATACCTGTACTTTCTACTTCTCACATGTTGAACACAAATACCTGTACTTTCTACTTCTTACATGTTGAACCCAAATACCTGTACTTTCTACTTCTTACATGTTGAACTCAAATACCTGTACTTTCTACTTCTTACATGTTGAACTCAAATACCTGTACTTTCTACTTCTTACATGTTGAACACAAATACCTGTACTTTCTACTTCTTACATGTTGAACACAAATACCTGTACTTTCTACTTCTTACATGTTGAACCCAAATACCTGTACTTTCTACTTCTTACATGTTGAACTCAAATACCTGTACTTTCTACTTCTTACATGTTGAACCCAAATACCTGTACTTTCTACTTCTTACATGTTGAACACAAATACCTGTACTTTCTACTTCTTACATGTTGAACACAAATACCTGTACTTTCTACTTCTTACATGTTGAACTCAAATACCTGTACTTTCTACTTCTTACATGTTGAACACAAATACCTGTACTTTCTACTTCTTACATGTTGAACACAAATACCTGTACTTTCTACTTCTTACATGTTGAACACAAATACCTGTACTTTCTACTTCTTACATGTTGAACTCAAATACCTGTACTTTCTACTTCTAACATGTTGAACCCAAATACATGTACTTTCTACTTCTTACATGTTGAACACAAATACCTGTACTTTCTACTTCTTACATGTTGAACTCAAATACCTGTACTTTCTACTTCTTACATGTTGAACACAAATACCTGTACTTTCTACTTCTTACATGTTGAACTCAAATACCTGTACTTTCTACTTCTAACATGTTGAACCCAAATACATGTACTTTCTACTTCTTACATGTTGAACACAAATACCTGTACTTTCTACTTCTTACATGTTGAACTCAAATACCTGTACTTTCTACTTCTTACATGTTGAACACAAATACCTGTACTTTCTACTTCTTACATGTTGAACACAAATACCTGTACTTTCTACTTCTTACATGTTGAACTCAAATACCTGTACTTTCTACTTCTTACATGTTGAACTCAAATACCTGTACTTTCTACTTCTTACATGTTGAACCCAAATACCTGTACTTTCTACTTCTCTCATTTTCCAAACAGGCTGGTTCCTTTAGTCTGAATGTGTGTTTGGTGGCGTGATCATTATTATTTAGAGTCATTGCGTGCCTATTGATTTGAACACGATCCGTGTATCCATCATTTCCTGGTCTTCTCTAAAGAAGAGGGACCAATGAAAACGTTGTCATGTTGCCGTTGGTCACCATGGAAACATTCATTAGCTAACAATGACATTATTGTTCTATTAATATAAAGGGAGGTCAGGTACTCTTTAAAACAGCTGCTAGTTATGGGTACTTTTTACTGAAGTACATTTCAAAGCCTCTTTACTTTGACTTGAGTAAAGAAGTTTAGTCAGTACTTCTACTTTCACCAGAGTATTTTTAAACACAAGTATCTGTACTTCTGCTTGAGTAAAGGATGTGTGTACTTTAACATCTCTGCTATGTTACTTTTATGTCACTTTTTTTGTCAGGGGTTTCTCTAATCATGCCGGGAAAACTCTGGGTCTTTTTTTCGTCTGGCATTCGTCAGGGTCTCGAGGTCGGACCCCTGATGGACGCCTACAATAACGACCCAGCAGGAGGAGACTGGCCCTCAGTGTGAAGCTGTTCCTCGGCTTTTGTTTGAGAGGAAATCTTTCCCCTCCACTTTTCTTTGAGAGCGTCTTAAAGCCCCCGCATACCTTCATCCTGACTCTGTGGCCGAACTCACGCCTGTCAACGCCTCTGATTCACAAACACCGGAGGGACTGTGATTTGGTTCCACCTAAAACCTTTCAAGGACGTTCAGGAGCTGTCTGCTGCTCTGACTCAGTGCTGCTGACAGGAGACCACCACACATGACTGGAAAGAGAAAGAGGGGGACGCTCTGTTGCATTCGTGCATGTTAAGTCTGTGGGGTGCATCCTTCCAGCTGAAAAAAGGATAAGAGTCACATCCCTCTGCGGTTTCTCAGCCACTGTGAGCTGCTCTATCAGTGCTGCAGCAGACCTCTCAGAGAGCAAATCAACTCACAGGGGGTGTCAGTAGGTGTATGCTTGTGTATTGTGTTCGTGCATTCGTGTTTATGTACACAAGTCATGTGTTAATGTGGGAATGTTTTTTATTTTGTACGTAGGATTTGATGTGGAACTGCAGGAGTCCAGAACAAATTCCCTTACAAGGACAAGAAAGTATACCGATCATTTCCTATCGTGATGCTTCGTAATGTATTGTGATTTATGGAATAGTAACATGTTGTAGCCAGAAACTAACTACTAACTAACTTCGTTACTGTCTACATAAAGTAACTCGTTACTTTACTCGCAGGGCCGGCCCGCCCCTCCCTACAGGCAGATCACACAGACTGCGGCGCACAGTGTAAGCGTGCCACAGTTTTGCCTCTGCGAGACTCCACTTGTACCCAATCACAAGTCTTTCTTTTTATTTGCTCTACCAGCCTACCACAACAAGCTAACTACTATTAACTACTAACTACTACTAAGACACTAATTAATGAAACCAGTTCAATGCGCATTATTCTTATTCTTATCATTCTTTATGAGCGCAGTAACGGTAAGGTATCTAATTACTTGTTTATTTAGTATTACATAACTTAGTAACAGAGATGGTCAAACTAAAGTGGTAGAGACATGGCAGAAATCCTACAATGAAGCGTGACATTGAACTGTTCACCCGTGAGAGGGCGATCAAGAAAAGAGAGCGAGCGGCCCGTTGAGGGAGTTTACAGATGAGAAGACACAGAAAGACAGAAGCACAAAAACAACAAGTAGGCTATATTTAGGTGTTTTTTTGTAAATAACCGACGGTATCAAGAGGAAGTAAAGTCCCCTGGTTTGTCCCTTATACCCTAACTGCCATGAGACAACTCAAAATCAAGTTTCCAAAATCTGACACTGAGGTGGTCTTAACGCACCGGCAAATGACAGCGCTGACAAAGTGCTTCCGGCAGCGAGACGCTACAATACTAATTGTGGGCTCATCATGTTGATTCGGACACAACAGAAAAAAGACAAACAAACTCTCGCTCTCTCCAGAGGGGCAGGTCAGCCAAAAAGGCCAAACGGGCCGTTGCCCGGGCAACATTAGGCCGTACCTGTGCACGTCCCTACAGCAGTGGATAACAGCTTCTGGCCTGGACACAGTTTGCACCTCACCGTCACATTCCTGTCTATTCTTCAGACGAACTAAAAATAATGTGCATACCTCCACCCCTCGAAAGTTATCGCTGACTCAGCCATGTTTATGCAGCACTGCACGTGGAGATGTGGACGCGCAGATTACGTAGCCTACATATAAACCTGCTGCGGAAACCCCTCTTGTCTGTCAGTGTGATTAATGACTGATGTTAGCTAAGTAGCTAAGTAACGAAGTAACGCGTGTCGGGGCAATGTTAGTAACTGTGATTACTGAATTATAAAAGTAACGCGTTACTCTACTCCGTTACCGACAAAAGTAATATTATTACAGTAACGCGTTACACCCAACTCTGGTTGTAGCGTATTATATCGTAATGTAACGTACTTTATCATAATGTATCGAATCGTACTCTGTTGTATCGTAACGTACCGTAACGTACAGTACTGTGTCGTATCATAACGGTACAGATGGTACTGTATCGTATCAGAATGTAGCGTAACGTATCGCAAAATATCTTAACCTATCATATCTCAATGTATCTCAATGTAATGTATGTAAAGGGTCAATTCACTAAATTAAAAAATAAAAATTCTTATAGGGTAGAATATCTAGTCATGCAAAAACATTGTTTACCGAATACATCCGACAAACATTTGAATACGTTTCTTGATTGTCTGACAAAGATTCCAAAACCCAAAGATAATACATCCAGCATGATAGAAAACCCTAAAGAAGTGGACGTGTTTAGCTCTTTACATCCGGACAAACATTTTGTAACCTCTATGTGGCCGAAAGCGATACGAGAGGCGAACCTGAATAACCTTTTCTGAAGTGAGAACACAATGTGAAAGGTTCAATCACAAACAGCACCCAAAATCAGCATCCTAAGCAGCCGACATTAAAAAAGTGATCAATCTTTAAGAGCAGGTTGTTTCCCGCGGCAGTGTTGACCCCGACCCCCCGACAACCAGAGTGTTTTTAGTTTATAGGCTTCACAAGCCAAATCATGTTCACGGTCGTCTCAGAGCGCCGGCGTGAGGCCGTAAAATATTGAAAGCCCTGACAGCGAGTTATGAGCCTCGGCTGATGCAAAACATGGAAAGAGAAAAACAGATAAGCTCAGAATTCAATATGAAGTTAATAAAGAGGGTTTTTTATAGACTTTGTGACGGACAGGATGAGAAGCTGCCTGTGACTGTGTTCATAGATAACAAAGAGAAAACTAACTGCAACACGACACCTGACACGTGCTTAAAAACTGCTGACAAAAGGTGTTTACACATTCATATTTAGTAATTGTGGGGGAAACTTCTGAAGCAACTGGAGTCAGGACTCAGAGACACGAGGAGAGCTGGAGCTCTGATGGAGTCAGGACTCAGAGACACGAGGAGAGCTGGAGCTCTGATGGAGTCAGGACTCAGAGACACACGAGGAGAGCTGGAGCTCTGATGGAGTCAGGACTCAGAGAGACACGAGGAGAGCTGGAGCTCTGATGGAGTCAGGACTCAGAGAGACACGAGGAGAGCTGGAGCTCTGATGGAGTCAGGACTCAGAGAGACACGAGGAGAGCTGGAGCTCTGATGGAGTCAGGACTCAGAGACACACGAGGAGAGCTGGAGCTCTGATGGAGTCAGGACTCAGAGAGACACGAGGAGAGCTGGAGCTTTGATGGAGTCAGGACTCAGAGACACACGAGGAGAGCAGGAGCTCTGATGGAGTCAGGACTCAGAGACACGAGAAGAGCTGGAGCCCTGATGGAGTCAGGACTCAGAGAGACACGAGAAGAGCTGGAGCCCTGATGGAGTCAGGACTCAGAGAGACACGAGGAGAGCTGGAGCTCTGATGGAGTCAGGACTCAGAGAGACAAGAGGAGAGCTGGAGCCCTGATGGAGTCAGGACTCAGAGAGACACGAGGAGAGCTGGAGCTCTGATGGAGTCAGGACTCAGAGAGACACGAGGAGAGCTGGAGCTCTGATGGAGTCAGGACTCAGAGAGACACGAGGAGAGCTGGAGCTCTGATGGAGTCAGGACTCAGAGACACGAGGAGAGCTGGAGCTCTGATGGAGTCAGGACTCAGAGAGACACGAGAAGAGCTGGAGCCCTGATGGAGTCAGGACTCAGAGAGACACGAGGAGAGCTGGAGCTCTGATGGAGTCAGGACTCAGAGAGACACAAGGAGAGCTGGAGCTCTGATGGAGTCAGGACTCAGAGACAAGAGGAGAGCTGGAGCCCTGATGGAGTCAGGACTCAGAGAGACACGAGGAGAGCTGGAGCTCTGATGGAGTCAGGACTCAGAGACACGAGGAGAGCTGGAGCCCTGATGGAGTCAGGACTCAGAGAGACACGAGGAGAGCTGGAGCTCTGATGGAGTCAGGACTCAGAGACACGAGGAGAGCTGGAGCCCTGATGGAGTCAGGACTCAGAGAGACACGAGGAGAGCTGGAGCTTTGATGGAGTCAGGACTCAGAGAGACACGAGGAGAGCTGGAGCTTTGATGGAGTCAGGACTCAGAGACACGAGGAGAGCTGGAGCCCTGATGGAGTCAGGACTCAGAGAGACACGAGGAGAGCTGGAGCTCTGATGGAGTCAGGACTCAGAGACACGAGGAGAGCTGGAGCTCTGATGGAGTCAGGACTCAGAGACACGAGGAGAGCTGGAGCTTTGATGGAGTCAGGACTCAGAGACACGAGGAGAGCTGGAGCTCTGATGGAGTCAGGACTCAGAGAGACACGAGGAGAGCTGGAGCTCTGATGGAGTCAGGACTCAGAGAGACACGAGGAGAGCTGGAGCTCTGATGGAGTCAGGACTCAGAGAGACACGAGGAGAGCTGGAGCTCTGATGGAGTCAGGACTCAGAGACACGAGGAGAGCTGGAGCTCTGATGGAGTCAGGACTCAGAGAGACACGAGGAGAGCTGGAGCTCTGATGGAGTCAGGACTCAGAGAGACACGAGGAGAGCTGGAGCTCTGATGGAGTCAGGACTCAGAGAGACACGAGGAGCGCTGGAGCTCTGATGGAGTCAGGACTCAGAGACACGAGGAGAGCTTGAGCTCTGATGGAGTCAGGACTCAGAGACACGAGGAGAGCTTGAGCTCTGATGGAGTCAGGACTCAGAGAGACACGAGGAGAGCTGGAGCTTTGATTGCAAACACTGATGGCTTATTTGGAGCTTCGGCCGGAGAATTCACACGACATGTCACGGGCCACGATCTGACCACAGGGTAGAGACACCACAATCGATTCTGAAGAACCCTTCCTCTGGTATGATGTTTTAATTAGTTTCGCTAAGGGTAATCAACATTCTTCAATAGAGAGACTAAACAGCTGAGGACACTGAATCACATTTGTTGTCTCTTATGGCTCGAGGTCATCTCCACCCCGAGGAGGATGTGTTCCAGGTGTCCCACAATAACAACTATCTCTGACTGAGAGCTACCCGGTCACAAACTGGCAACATCAACAATTTGCTAGGGCAGCCCCTCCTTATGGAGATAGCGGCTGCTCAAGGCTGGTCAGCTGCGTCAGAGGGCAAAAGGTCAACATGTATGGACAATTATTCCCTGACAGTTATCACCAAGTGGACTACTATGTACCATAACAAACAAGAATTGCATCTGAAGCGTATTCAAGTACATAAGCTGTGTTTGCCCCAACAATGCTATCAGCAGAAGCTAAATAAGCTTTCTTTGCTCCACTGATGGTAGCAAATAAAGCTTATTAAGCTAGAAGTAGTTTCATTAAAATATATATAATCTATGTGTGCTCCACTGAGGTTTGAAGCTAACTGAGTTAACTTAACTCAATTGATGCTAGCAGCTGAAGCTAATTAGCTTCGGTGGACGTTTCAGCTGTAGCAGTTTCAGATTGAATTACGCTATCTTTACTCAAACTAATGCTAAGAAATAAAGCCAACTAAGCTATTTCTCACCCCGGTGACACTAGCATTTGAAGCAGCAGTTTCATCCAATTACTCAGAAATCTGTCTCTTGGCGGGGGAGAAACCGTTAAACTGTCTCGACACAAATTCTAGACATCAAACTGTCTGACATGTTAAGTAAATTGTGCTTTCTGACCTGCCGTGGCACGCTTTGTGCTTGTCCTCTTTTAAAAACGCAGCCTGTCATTAGGAGAACATAAAGCAGGAGAAAGTGTAACGGGTCCACGTTAAAACTCATAAATCTGAAAGTACAGTGTGATGTAAGAGAGGTGGGAAGTAGTGGAGTACAAATACTTCGTTACTGTACTTAAGTAGATGTTTCTGGTATCACTACTTTACTCCAATAATTATTTTACTGACTTTTTACTTTGACTTCTTACATTTTGAACCCAAATACCTGTACTTTCTACTTCTTACATTTTAACCCAAATACCTGTACTTTCTACTTCTTACATGTTGAACACAAATACCTGTACTTTCTACTTCTCACATGTTGAACACAAATACCTGTACTTTCTACTTCTTACATTTTAACCCAAATACCTGTACTTTCTACTTCTTACATGTTGAACACAAATACCTGTACTTTCTACTTCTTACATTTTAACCCAAATACCTGTACTTTCTACTTCTTACATGTTGAACACAAATACCTGTACTTTCTACTTCTTACATGTTGAACTCAAATACCTGTACTTTCTACTTCTAACATGTTGAACACAAATACCTGTACTTTCTACTTCTTACATGTTGAACTCAAATACCTGTACTTTCTACTTCTTACATGTTGAACCCAAATACCTGTACTTTCTACTTCTTACATTTTAACCCAAATACCTGTACTTTCTACTTCTTACATGTTGAACACAAATACCTGTACTTTCTACTTCTCACATGTTGAACACAAATACCTGTACTTTCTACTTCTCACATGTTGAACACAAATACCTGTACTTTCTACTTCTTACATGTTGAACTCAAATACCTGTACTTTCTACTTCTTACATTTTAACCCAAATACCTGTACTTTCTACTTCTTACATGTTGAACACAAATACCTGTACTTTCTACTTCTTACATGTTGAACTCAAATACCTGTACTTTCTACTTCTAACATGTTGAACTCAAATACCTGTACTTTCTACTTCTTACATGTTGAACTCAAATACCTGTACTTTCTACTTCTAACATGTTGAACTCAAATACCTGTACTTTCTACTTCTAACATGTTGAACACAAATACCTGTACTTTCTACTTCTTACATGTTGAACTCAAATACCTGTACTTTCTACTTCTTACATGTTGAACACAAATACCTGTACTTTCTACTTCTTACATGTTGAACACAAATACCTGTACTTTCTACTTCTTACATGTTGAACTCAAATACCTGTACTTTCTACTTCTTACATGTTGAACACAAATACCTGTACTTTCTACTTCTTACATGTTGAACTCAAATACCTGTACTTTCTACTTCTTACATGTTGAACTCAAATACCTGTACTTTCTACTTCTTACATGTTGAACACAAATACCTGTACTTTCTACTTCTTACATGTTGAACACAAATACCTGTACTTTCTACTTCTAACATGTTGAACACAAATACCTGTACTTTCTACTTCTTACATGTTGAACACAAATACCTGTACTTTCTACTTCTTACATGTTGAACTCAAATACCTGTACTTTCTACTTCTTACATGTTGAACTCAAATACCTGTACTTTCTACTTCTTACATGTTGAACTCAAATACCTGTACTTTCTACTTCTTACATGTTGAACACAAATACCTGTACTTTCTACTTCTTACATGTTGAACACAAATACCTGTACTTTCTACTTCTAACATGTTGAACACAAATACCTGTACTTTCTACTTCTTACATGTTGAACACAAATACCTGTACTTTCTACTTCTTACATGTTGAACTCAAATACCTGTACTTTCTACTTCTTACATGTTGAACTCAAATACCTGTACTTTCTACTTCTTACATGTTGAACTCAAATACCTGTACTTTCTACTTCTTACATGTTGAACACAAATACCTGTACTTTCTACTTCTTACATGTTGAACACAAATACCTGTACTTTCTACTTCTTACATGTTGAACTCAAATACCTGTACTTTCTACTTCTTACACGTTGAACTCAAATACCTGTACTTTCTACTTCTCACATGTTGAACACAAATACCTGTACTTTCTACTTCTTACATGTTGAACTCAAATACCTGTACTTTCTACTTCTTACATGTTGAACACAAATACCTGTACTTTCTACTTCTTACTTGTTGAACTCAAATACCTGTACTTTCTACTTCTTACATGTTGAACTCAAATACCTGTACTTTCTACTTCTTACATGTTGAACTCAAATACCTGTACTTTCTACTTCTTACACGTTGAACTCAAATACCTGTACTTTCTACTTCTCACATGTTGAACACAAATACCTGTACTTTCTACTTCTTACATGTTGAACTCAAATACCTGTACTTTCTACTTCTTACATGTTGAACTCAAATACCTGTACTTTCTACTTCTTACATGTTGAACTCAAATACCTGTACTTTCTACTTCTTACATGTTGAACACAAATACCTGTACTTTCTACTTCTTACATGTTGAACACAAATACCTGTACTTTCTACTTCTTACATGTTGAACTCAAATACCTGAACTTTCTACTTCTCACATGTTGAACTCAAATACCTGTACTTACTACTTCTTCCATGTTGAACTCAAATACCTGTACTTTCTACTTCTCACATGTTGAACTCAAATACCTGTACTTTCTACTTCTTACATGTTGAACTCAAATACCTGTACTTTCTACTTCTTACATGTTGAACACAAATACCTGTACTTTCTACTTCTCACATGTTGAACTCAAATACCTGTACTTTCTACTTCTTACATGTTGAACTCAAATACCTGTACTTTCTACTTCTCACATGTTGAACTCAAATACCTGTACTTTCTACTTCTTACATGTTGAACTCAAATACCTGTACTTTCTACTTCTTACATGTTGAACTCAAATACCTGTACTTTCTACTTCTTACATGTTGAACTCAAATACCTGTACTTTCTACTTCTTACATGTTGAACTCAAATACCTGTACTTACTACTTCTTCCATGTTGAACTCAAATACCTGTACTTTCTACTTCTTACATGTTGAACTCAAATACCTGTACTTTCTACTTCTCACATGTTGAACTCAAATACCTGTACTTTCTACTTCTTACATGTTGAACTCAAATACCTGTACTTTCTACTTCTCTCATGTTGAACTCAAATACCTGTACTTTCTACTTCTTACATGTTGAACTCAAATACCTGTACTTTCTACTTCTTCCATGTTGAACTCAAATACCTGTACTTTCTACTTCTTACATGTTGAACTCAAATACCTGTACTTTCTACTTCTCTCATGTTGAACTCAAATACCTGTACTTTCTACTTCTTACATGTTGAACTCAAATACCTGTACTTTCTACTTCTTACATGTTGAACTCAAATACCTGTACTTTCTACTTCTTACATGTTGAACTCAAATACCTGTACTTTCTACTTCTTCCATGTTGAACTCAAATACCTGTACTTTCTACTTCTTACATGTTGAACTCAAATACCTGTACTTTCTACTTCTTACATGTTGAACTCAAATACCTGTACTTTCTACTTCTTACATGTTGAACTCAAATACCTGTACTTTCTACTTCTTACATGTTGAACTCAAATACCTGTACTTTCTACTTCTCTCATTTTCCAAACAGGCTGGTTCCTTTAGTCTGAATGTGTGTTTGGTGGCGTGATCATTATTATTTAGAGTCATTGCGTGCCTATTGATTTGAACACGATCCGTGTATCCATCATTTCCTGGTCTTCTCTAAAGAAGAGGGACCAATGGAAACGTTGTCATGTTGCCGTTGGTCACCATGGAAACATTCATTAGCTAACAATGACATTATTGTTCTATTAATATAAAGGGAGGTCAGGTACTCTTTAAAACAGCTGCTAGTTATGGGTACTTTTTACTGAAGTACATTTCAAAGTTCTTTACTTCTACTTGAGTAAAGAAGTTTAGTCAGTACTTCTACTTTCACCAGAGTATTTTTAAACACGAGTATCTGTACTTCTACTTGAGGAAAGGATGTGTGTACTTTAACGTCTCTGGATGAAAGAGAGAATAAGAAGACCTCAGATACTTGAGGCAGGAAATAGAAAGAGCGATGATCTTCCCTGCAGACAGACACACAGACGCTCCGTTACACCAGAGATTTTTGTTTTGCCACCAATTAGTCACAACTTTCCAAGTGAAAGCACCGCTACACTAACAGCCCTGAGGTCCAGATCAGCAGATAGATCCGTGTGTCTGCTCCTGAAACAAGGCTTGTTGAGGATATTATATTATATTCTACATAATGCTGGATTCTCTCTGCAGCAAGTGGTTCCTTTTAATTAGAGAAAACGCTTAAAGACACATGAAGAATTTGAGCTTAACTGCTAAAAACAACTGGATATGCGGCATAATCACAGAACAAGTGAGTTAATACTGGAAAACACGAGCATTTGAAGCTGATGAAACTTCCTTTACTCCACTGATGCTCGTGAGTTAAGCTAATAAAGCTATATACCGTCTATGATCACAGAAAAAGCCTAAAGACACATTTGAGTGTGAGCTAACTTGATACAAGACATCTGGAAATGCTGAATTATTTCATAATGAGTACAGAAAGAAGAGTATAAGCTAAAGCCCAAGTGAGAAAAGAGGCAGGTGTGGAAGAGGGTTATAAATAAAAGCCAATTTGGAAGTGTTAATTAAAATCTGCGGCGCCTGGAAATTGTGATTAATGAGAAGAAGACTAATGTTGTGTTCACTGCGCCTGGAGGAAGATAACGAGACTTAATAACGTGAAGAATGAGCGGCTTCTGGTCACATCATTGTTCAGTGAGCGGGCTTCACAGCTGGAAAACAAACTGGAGACAGAATCCAAGCCACAAAGCACCCAGAACCTTCCAGAGTCCAACCTCTAAACACAGGCTTTAAAGCGATGCAGTGAAACATCACAGACCGCGGCCTCCTTCGTGTAATTGGTGGTTGTTTTGGCCTCAGCTTTGGTCACGAGCAAAAGGCTGCAGGAAACACAATGTGTGACAGATTCAGGACTCCAGTCCAGCCTCAGGTTTCAGGAGATTGACGGCAGGACGATGAAGCTGTCTTTAAGCAAACAACACAACAAACAAGCAACAACAACAACAACACTGTTCCCAGACAGCCAGTGATCTAGAGGTTTAGGAAAGTCAAATCCTGTGCAAAGTGGTGCAGGGAGGACGTATCAGCATCAGCGCCCTCAACAAAGATCTTAGGCTTTTATCTTGTAAAAGTCTGTGCATGGATTGGTGCAGTGTTAACAGGATCGGCTAATAGCTGATGTAAAGAACCGGGGCCCCCAGTCAGCGTGTTTGTGTCTGTTTGCCTCCAAATTCACAAAAATACAAAAAGGAAAATTCAGCTAGCGAAACCTTAGCTATCAAGCTAACGAGCTAACTTAAGCGAGCTAATTAGTGAACATTAGCTAAGGGAGTGTTAGCTATCTAGCACGCTATCGCTACATTCGTGGCTCTCCTAATTTAAATACAATTATTATTTAACATTAAACTCGCAGCATGTCTACTTTTCAGACGGTGGTTATGTTGAATTATTACAAGTGATTCTTATTGTCTTATTGAGCTGCTCTCACACAACAGCAGCTCATCAAAAATTCCAAGTATACGTTATTTTGGTAAAGGAACCATTTAGGAATCGAAATGGTTTGTTTCTCATCTTGATACTTAATAACAGTTCATTCAAGTGTAACAGCTGTGCTTTGGCAAGTAGCGACTCCATGAACAGCAATTACACTTACAAGACAAGATGAAGCACCTTTAGAGCCGACGAGGCATAAGCTCAGAACACAAAGTATTTATCTGAGACGTTAGGACAAATAGCATGTCTTCCAGTGTGTGTTTGTGTGTGTGTGTGTGTGTGTGTGTGTGTGTGTGTGGAGATTGATTGACTGAATGCTGGACTCAGTGTATTAACAGGCGTGGCGAAAAACACACACACACACACACACACACACACACACACACACACACACACACACACACACACACACACACACACACACACACACACACACACACACACACACACACACACACACACACACACACACACACACACACACACACACACACACACACACCGTGTTATGAGAAGAAATGCGTGGCGTGGCCCGAGTGAACAGAAGAACGTGCAGAAACACAGGCAGGAAATAACAAAGATATCTGATTCTAAAAAGTAGGACTGCTTCCTTTCAGATAATCAATGTGGTCCTTTGTGTACGTTGAAGTACATTTTTATGCTTTTTTCATGATAAATGACTTATTTTCAATACATTGTTAAACACAAGAGTTAAAGAGGCCCTATTCTGCTTTTAGTGATTTCTCTCTCTGTAGTGTGTTCTATAGGTATTAGTGCATGTCAACGGTCTGCAAAGGTTAAAATCCCTGTGTTTCGGAACAAAGTGACATCACTAAGGAACACTCATCTCCTATTGGCTAGCGCTCCAACACATTGTACGTGATAGGATAAGGGGCGGGACATCTCTAAGCTGGTTGACCAATCAAAACAGTGTCTGTTTACCGAACCAATAAAGAAGACTTGTGCTTTATGTTAGTGATGCATCCTCCTTTTTGAATACAGCGTTTAATCGATGGGGACAAATCCAACCAACAACACGCAGTTTGGTTTTTCCAGCCGACCTCGAAACCACTCGTAAAAATTCCTCTCAATCAAGTTAACGAGCATCCTAAATAAAAACATGCGTTACACAAGTTTTCCTCCCAGATCTGGATCATTTCCCCGTGAGCAGATTTACAGAAACACAGAGAACAAACACAAACCACACTTTGCCAAATCCCATATCCTCCGACCTACACTCCAAAAACTCCAAGTGTATGAGTCTAACATCTATAGAACAAGTGTCTCCTCCTGATATCAGACACACTGACTTCAGGAGTCACTCTGCAGAGAGATATCGGGTCTTGTTTTTAGACAATGCTTCGTCTCGTTGAGTCAAACATCTCATTCTGAGTCGTATCTCAGATGAAACACATATTTCTATTTATTAGGAAATCACCAACTGACACCAGAGAACAGAAAACATTTGCGGCTTGTATTGAAACAACATCTCCTGATCCTGGTCAAATATAGTTCACAATGAGTTCGGCAGATAATCACAAGATGTGATTTATCTAAACATCCCTTCTTATTTCTAGACATCTCACCGAGCTCATGTTCTCTCGTTCTATTGGCTGATCTTTGGACTCATTTCAAGTGGAAACAGCTTCTTTTCATTATTCTTTAACTTGTTTTGGAGCAACATTTGTTCTAAGCCTCCAGGCACGTCCTATAAACCAACAGCAGCAGAAAGAATGATCACACCATCCCGTAATCACACCGAGAAATATATATCTCCTGCAGCACACACTGTGGGAAAGATAGAAGCATGTCCTCAACGTAAAGCTGCCAAACCGGTCTGTTGACAAACCGGAGCCACATCCAGCTGTAATTGCTCCGGTCTCTTCCCATTCAGCGAAGGAGACTCCAGCCACTCACAGGAAATCAATAATACATATTGTTTACAGCACAGCCAGGCTTTCTGTGCAGAATGAGACAGAGGAGATGCTCCACTAAATAAACCCTTTACAGAGCAGACTGCAATCCAACAGGAATGAACTCTGTCAAGTATTTGCTTCGTGAACTGAGTAACAGGACTTCATGAAATATTCATTTCTTCCTGACAGAAGGAGAACTAGTGTTTCTCTACTTTAAGCTATAATTAAATTCATCAGATGTCTCGTTTAGTTGTCCTGTTTCCTGATGATTGCCATGGCGTCTCAAACCATGTTCAGCAGCACCGTTCAGATAACACATTTCTTAAGGCAGCCTTTGTTTAAGCAGTTGTCTTATTGTGAGACAGATGTGAAGAGAGGCAGCCAGATGTGGGTGTAATGCACGAGAGAAATGTATTCAGGTCCCCAGATTAAAGTAGAATGGTGAAGAGAAAGCTGGTCGATTTAGTTCTGCAGTGTTAGATCGCATGTCATCACACACGGTAGAGGCCCGTTACAGAATGCTCTAATAACCAGCCCAAAGAATATATACTGTAGATTATTCAGACACGTGTTGGATGCTTCCCTTCCTGATGTCCCCGGGCTTTTAAAGGACCCAGGTGAAGTGAGGTCGCATGCTTACATTACATCTGTTTTCTATACTGCAGAATTTGATTCCATATTTTAATCCATTAAATGTAAATACTGCTATATTTTACTACATTTTGTATTATTTTCTAATGTTATTATAGTTTGCTTAAAATAGTTCTCTCTGTGTTTTTAATGTTTGTTTCACTTTTATGTCTGCACCGCGACATCAAGTCAAATTCCTCGTACGTGTACCTGGAGATAAATCAGGTTCTGTTTCTGTTGACACGCTTCATGCTCCGGCATGAACGTTTGTTCCTCTCCTTTCTATGTTTTTGCACCTTTCGACCCCTTTAAACGCCCCGTTGATCGTGTGTGTGACCCCGGCAGAGGACGGGAGTAATGGTGCTCTTCAGGACTGACTGCAGCATCACTCCTGTGACTCCAGTCTCTAATGAAAGCAGACAGTTCAGCGCTCTCTGACAAACACACACTGTGGGTCTGAATACAAATGGTGGACGATTATTCTGACTTTCTCCTCTCCTTCGTGTCCTTCTGATTTTCACTAAACCTGTCAGTTGCTAGAAAACTCTCCCTGGTCCCCGGCTCGAGCTTCAATCTCAGGATCCATGTATTTATTATCCTCTCAAGAATGGAAGTAGTCATCACACACAGAGCACGTGTTGGATTTCTTTTTTAAATCCTGACTTTTTTCTCAAAATCTCCTGAAAACCCTTTTTTCTAAAAGGTGAGAAAGAGGTTTTTTTCACTATAGGGGTGAAAAGCATGTATATTTCTAAAAGAGGTGAATTCCTGCAACAGTTGAATGTGTGCAGCGGTAGATTAAAGTGATGGAGGGGGGGGGTAATACCCTGAGGGGTTCGAACGCTGCAACATTTATTCACTGACTTCAAACTACCTGTCACTGACTTCACATCACATGACACACTGCCTCGGGCTGTGGAGTAAAGACACCTTTATATCACTCACACACAGAGAGAGAGAGAGAGAGAGAGAGACAGAGAGACAGAGAGAGAGAGAGAGAGACAGAGAGACAGAGAGAGAGAGAGAGAGACAGAGAGAGAGGGAGACAGAGAGAGAGAGAGGGAGAGAGAGGGAGAGAGAGGGAGAGAGAGAGCCTTGACTCTGAAATCAATCAGAATGGCAAAGAGATAGTGCATCTCTGTCGGGCCTTAGGCCTGTACATAGTGAACGGGAGTTTCAGAGAGAGAGAGAGAGAGAGAGAGAGAGATGAGAGAGAGAGAGAGAGAGAGAGAGAGAGAGAGAGAGAGAGAACTGTACATAGTGAACGGGAGGTTCAGAGAGAGAGAGAGAGAGAGAGAGAGAGAGAGAGAGAGAGAGAGAGAGAGAGAGAGAGAGTACTGTACATAGTGAACGGGAGGTTCAGAGAGAGAGAGAGAGAGAGAGAGAGAGAGAGAGTGTACTGTACATAGTGAACGGGAGGTTCAGAGAGAGAGAGAGAGAGAGAGAGAGAGAGAGAGAGAGAGAGAGAGAGAGAGAGAGAGAGACATAGTGAACGGGAGGTTCAGAGGGGACTCTTTAGGGAGATTCACATACTCCTCAGCTCTAGGGTCTAGTGTAGTAGACTATGCAATCACTGACATGGACCCCTCCACTATCAGTGCATTCACTGTCAGACAGCAATCCCCCTTTTCAGACCACAACCAAATCAATGTGTTCTTTAAAGTCTCAGGTCCAATGAGTGACACAACAAGGGGACCCAGTAAGCTGTATACATTAAATCCTACTTACAGATGGGCCCCAGACAGTGGAGACAAATTCACCATGGCCTTGAACTCACCTGATCTGATGAATGACATGTCACTATTTGACCAAAATCAATATGTTCCTACCAAAGATGGTGTAAACATGGCCATTGATTTTATCAATATGATATTTCACAAGGCAGCTATTAAAGCTGACCTTGTAAAACAAAAGCGGAAGCCTGTTAAAAGGCAAAACGCTGACAAATGGTTTGACCAGGAATGACCATCAGAAAAGACCTGAGAAAAATAGCAAATGAAAAACATCGGCAACCAAACAACCCAGCCTTACGCATTAGATACAATGACCTTTTAAACAAATGTACAATAAGGAACAAAAACAAAATGATACCCACATGAAACTTGAGGATATTGAGAAAGCCATTGATCAAAATCAATTCTGGGATCTGTGGAGCAACTTCAACACAAAACAACCGCAAGCATTACCCATCCAAAACGGTGACATCTGGAGAGAACATTTTGAAAGTTTGTACAAAGACATACCAATAAATCTAATGAATTCAGATCAATGTATTACAAAAGAGAAACTCCAAACATTAGAAGAAACTATTAAAGACAACCAAAACCCCCTTGATTTCCCAATGACTTGGGAAGAGTTGACCACACAGACACAATCTCTCCGGCCAAGGAAAGCTTGTGGCCCAGACAACATTAAAAACGAAATGCTCAGATGCAGCACCCCAGAGATGCAGGGTACAGTATTAAAGCTGTTCAGTATCATATTGCAGTCAGGATGTTTCCATCTGGTGCAAAGGGCTCATTTCCCCCATTCATAAGAGTGGAGACAAATCAGACCCTAAGAACTACCGTGGCATCTGTGTCAGCAGCTGTCTGGAACATTATTCTGTAGTATTCTAAATAAAAGAATACAAGATTTCCTTCACCGACAATCCATCTTGAGTCAAAATCAAATTGGCTTCCTTCCAAAACACCGCACCACCGACCATGTATATACCCTTCACACTTTAGTTAACAAACATGAACACCAAACAAAACATGTTAAGATATTCACTTGTTTCATTGATTTCAAAAAAGCTTTGGACTCTATTTGGCACGAAGGGCTCTATTATAGACTTCTACATTGTGGTATAGGGGGCAAAATGTACGATCTGGTTAAATCAATGTATTTAGAGAATAAGTGTGCTGTTCAAACTGGAGACAAACAAAGTGAATTCTTCACCCAGAGAAGAGGTGTTCGTCAGGGTTGCAATTTAAGTCCCACTTTATTTCATATATATATAAATGAAGTTGCTGTTCAGTTGGATCACTGTGCTGCTCCTGGCCTCTCCCTCCTAGAGAGAGAGGTGAAGTGTCTGCTCTATGCTGATGACCTTGTTCTGCTGTCTCCTACTGAACAAGGACTCCAACAACAGCTGGACATAGTAGACCAGTACTGTAAGAACTGGGCCCTGGCAGTCAATATGAAGAAAACTAATGTCATGGTTTTCCAAAAACGCCCCAGATGTCAGGAGAACAAATACCAGTTTACCATAAATAATCATATCATGGAACATAGTATGAGTTACACCTACCTCGGTTTAACCATAACAGCATCAGGAAGTTTCAACATGGCAGTGAATGCACTCAAAGAAAAAGCCAGAAGAGCTCTTAATGCAATTAAGAGAACATTTTATAATGTCCAAATTCCAATTAAAATCTGGCTCAAAATCTTTGATAGTGTGATCCAGCCCATTGCGCTGTACGGTAGTGAAGTATGGGGTCCACTCAGTCACCAGACACACACACACGCACGCACGCACGCACGCACGCACGCACGCACGCACGCACGCACGCACGCACGCACGCACGCACGCACGCACGCACGCACGCACGCACGCACGCACGCACGCACGCACGCACGCACGCACGCACACACACACACACACACACACACACACACACACACACACACACACACACACACACACACACACACACACACACACACACACACACACAGATGGAGAGGTGGACTCCTCAAACATCAGAGCGAGTGGTCAGATTGATGGCGGCTGTTTGGAAGCAGTTTGAACGATCCTTCATCCTCGAGTGTCTCTCTGCCCTTGGACACTGAAGACGAGGAAGAACAACTACAGCGTTTACAAATCATTACTCGACAAGAACTGCGTTTGGTTTTCTCTAAACATCGTGATTTCTGAGTGTGAGGCAAAGACAGTCTCTCAGACCTGGAGACCGGCGTGTCAAATGATCACACCATCTCAAACACATAGTCCTATCCTCTGATTGCCTTGTTTTCCGCAAACGTGTATTGCTCGCCTTGTGTGTGTGTAACAGTTTACCTGACAGGTGAACCC